>NC_054831.1:134712162-134722743 GCF_018345385.1 Vulpes lagopus
CGCACAGACCACTCGCTGCCACCAAGTGGTTGGACCACAGAGGCTGCAGAGCTTCAGCTCTCCCTGGAAAGTAGGGTCTAGCTTCCTTTGTACTTTGGGCTTTATTTTCATTTCTTTACTTTGATTCTTTTTTATTAATCGCTTTCTTTTAATTTTTATGTATGTACCTTAATATTTCTTATTTTTGCTTTCATGGTACTTTAATTGTGTTTCTTATTTTGGGATTTAGAATCTTTTAACAAGCAGGCCAAAATAATCTGGTGCTTTTTGTTTTTTTTTTTTTAGGAGGTCATTTGTTATTGTTTTTCTTCTTTTTTTTTTTTCTTCCTTCTTTCTTTACTGGAAAAAATAATGAGATGGAGCACTTCACTCAGCATAATACCTTCCAGTTCCATCCACGTTGAAGCAAATAGTGGGTATTTGTCGTTTCTAATGGCTGAGCAAGGCCCACCTTTTCTCTCTCTTCATCTTCATCTTCTGAGTGTCCTATGATATGAATGTTATTGTTTTAATAAGTGGCTGAGTTCCCTCAGTCTGCCTCTGTGGTCCATACCTTTCTTTGGACTGCATCTCAGTTACAGCATTTTTAACGTTGGCCTGACTAGATTTTAGTTCTTTTATTTCTACAGTAAGGGATTCTCCAGTTTTCTTCTGTGCTCTTTTTCCAGCCCAGCTGCTATCTTTATAATCATTGTTTTAAACTCTAGTTAGACATCATGTATGTGTATTGATGAACCCCCTGGCTGTGAGTACGACCTCATGGTACTTTATGGAGGTGAATGTCTCCATCTCATTATTTTTTCCAGTAAAGAAAGAAGGAAGAAAAAAAAAAAAAGAAGAAAAACAATAACAAATGACCTCCTAAAAAAAAAAAAACAAAAAGCACCAGATTATTTTGGCCTGCTTGTTAAAAGATTCTAAATCCCAAAATAAGAAACACAATTAAAGTACCATGAAAGCAAAAATAAGAAATATTAAGGTACATACATAAAAATTAAAAGAAAGCGATTAATAAAAAAGAATCAAAGTAAAGAAATGAAAATAAAGCCCAAAGTACAAAGGAAGCTAGACCCTACTTTCCAGGGAGAGCTGAAGCTCTGCAGCCTCTGTGGTCCAACCACTTGGTGGCAGCGAGTGGTCTGTGCGGGGTCTGGGGATGGGCCATGGGGCTCATTGTCATCTCAGTGTGCATCTGCCTGGGAGATGCACCTGTGGAGTCAGAGGCGGGGTGGGCGTCAGCGCCTCTGGCCTCCAGTGGGCGCTGCTGTGGTGCTCTCTGATACTCGGCGCTGAGGGGCGGGATGTGGGTGGGGACACTGAGTCCTCTGGCTCTGGGGCTGAGCATCCCGCACCCCCAGTCTGCAGGGGCTTCCACAGAAGAGCCCCCAAGCCCCCGGGTCTCCGCCGCTTCTCTCAGAATCCTGCGTTCACTCTGCCTGCGTCTTTTGGTTTTGTTGGGCTTCTTTTGGTTTTGTTTTTTTATCTCAGACTGTTGTGCCCAAGATTGCGAATCCAAGAAACCACCCAGAAGCCGACACTGATGCAAACACACGAGGGTTTATTTACAAGCTGGAGCTTGTGTCCAAGTTTGCCCGACACAGCGGAGCAGGGACTTCGACCCCGAGGTGGGTTTTAGCTTAGTTTTAAGGGGTGGTCTCGGGGACCTCCAGAAGGGCTGGAGCAGGGATCCCTGGGTGGCACAGCGTTTTAGCGCCTGCCTTTGGCCCAGGGCGCAATCCTGGAGACCCGGGATCAAATCCAGCATCTGGCTCCCGGTGCATGGAGCCTGCTTCTGTCTCTGCCTCTCTCTCTCTCTCTCTCTCTCTCTCTCTCTCTCTGTGACTATCATAAATAAATAAATAAATACATACATAAATACATAAATAAATTAAAATTAAAATTAAAAAAAAAGAAGGGCTGGAGCAATTCCTCAAGTTCTGTTTACATTTTGCTCTGGGGCCTTCAAGGGCATTGAGCTCTTTTCTCATTCTAATAGGGGCTTCCTGCCCTTGGCCTGGGCTCAGTTCTTAAGCTAATGCGGGGCTTTCTAAGACATTAAGCTGTAAACTTTTGTTTTTCTGCTGTGACTGAATTAATGCAAATTTCAGGTCTTCTTCGCAGGGTTGTGGGATGGCTGGACGTGTGCTAACCCTGAACTTAAAGTGGAATGGCCTTAATTTTCTCGGCCTCCACACGTCCCGTCCCATCCTATCTAGCTCCTTCCCCCTTCCCCGGAGCTCCTAAGAGAGCAATTGCAAATGACCTCAGCTTGGCAGCGTGTGTTGGGGGACAGGCCCAGGGATTTGGGATCAGGAAGACCTGGAGCGCGGGCGTCCCGGCTGTGCAGTGGGATTCCATGCTGCAGACTCTTATTCCCTAAGGCTATCTTGACTTTGTACATAGAAAAGCTCTCCTTTGTCTTTAAAAGATGAAGAGCAGCGAGTCCAAGCGTTTTTTCTCTGCCCATCTGATTGCTCAGATTCCAATCTGAGACGTATTTCCTGTTAATAAGGATAATTTACTCTCCGTAGTACTATGGTTAAAATATTCTGACACAAGTAATTCAGAGGGATGAGGGTTTCTTATCTCTTTCTTCACAGCTCAGTCACTCATCAGGAAATGCATCTTTATGGATTTGGAAAGAACTGAGAGACATTATTACCAATGGTCATATTATTATGTGAAGGATTCTTCCCTGAGATCCCAAGAAGGCAGTTTTTCCTCGGGCTTGAGGAGGCCTCTTGGAGTGAGGTTAGAATCAGAAATTGTGTGTCTGGGTTTCAGATAATGGAACTGGTTAGCTAAGTAAACATGGACAGGCACTTAGGTTCTTTTTGTTTTTGTTTTTTCTTTTTTTTTTTTAATTTTTATTTATTTATGATAGTCACACACACAGAGAGAGAGAGGCAGAGACACAGGCAGAGGGAGAAGCAGGCTCCATGCACCGGGAGCCCGACGTGGGATTCGATCCCGGGTCTCCAGGATCGCGCCCTGGGCCAAAGGCAGGCGCTAAACTGCTGTGCCACCCAGGGATACCCTCTTTTAAAATTTCAATGGCCTTAAAAGCTATGGAATAATTTCTAAACACCTGCCTCATTAGACTTGTAGGATTTTTTTTATTGCTAATATAAGTTAACATTCATATGGCACATATTATGTGCCAAGAATTGTGTCATGCTTCCCATAAAAGAACTCATGGTGTCCTCCAACAACCCTATGGGCAGATACTGTTATCTTGATGGGCCAACTAAAGGATAGGAAGAAAACATCTTGTCCAAGGTCAAACAGCTAGTTAAGTGGATTGGAACTCAGGAAGCCTGACTCCAGGCTGTTATGGCCACCAGAAAATGTTTATTAAGTACTTACTAACGTCCTAGGTAATGTGCAAATAAAGTCCAACTCTTTACTCACTAGAGCTCTATGGCACAGGCATTATTACTGTCACCGTTTTTGCAGAGAAAGAAGTAGGTTCAGAGCCTAAGCTCAAGGGACTTGCCCAGAGCCCTACAATTCAGAGGCAGAAACCTTCCCTTTCCTCATACTATTCTCCTTCCACCACTTACCTTCGCCTTTCTCTAAGTCTTAATATAAATGTTGCTTCTTCTGGTCATCTTCTGAGGCCCCAGTTAGACTAAGCCTTCTTATATATGTACTTGTAGTAAGCTGTATATTCACCTTTCTATTGGCTACTATAATCTTGTTTAGTCGTGTTTCTGTCACTTTTTGGTTAGTATCCCTCTCTCCCACCAGCATGGCCTGGAGGGAGATAGGGACTGCATCTGTGTCTGGTTGACTTGGTATTCCTAGCACCTTGCACATAGTAGGTATGCACCAAATACTTAATAAATTAATGGATCCCTAACCTTCTTGAGTTGGTGTTGATAAACATTAGAACATGAAATGGACCAAGATAAGAATGAAATTGCTGAATGAAATGATAAAAAGCAATTTTATCCATTCACTCATTCAGTATTTTATCAGGGGCCTACTGTGTGCCATATCTGAGCGAAGGAAAACGATGCGTGATTCCATTAGGGTATTATAATAGCAACTTAAAAATTGGCCTTCTAAGGCATTTGCTATAGTTGAAAGCTCTAACTAAAAGGCTCAGTGATTAGGAAGGAACTGAATAAAATCAAAATAAAGTATTATCTGGGCAGGAATTTCCCAGTAAATCTGGTTTAATAAAAATTTCACACGAATCCCTGTTTAACTGACACTGAAGCACTGTGAACTCTTTGGAAGACAAATGTCAAGGAAATAAATGGTATGCACTGCTAATTTTAAATGCACTTGCAATATGGTGTCTAATATAAAAGAAGTATTTTTATCTGATTTTTGCTATTTATTATCCTTTCCTGCTTTTCAGGTTGAGGAGGCATTATACGTGTTCCTAAGTGTTTTTCTTTCCTTCTGATATACAATTCTTACTTTGTTCCCATCGAAGGCACTGTTTAAGAATAAGGCAAAAATTAATTAAACTATTCTTAAAGTGTCTTCACACTTGGAGCCTGATTCATTTAAGTCAATTTTCAAAATAAATCTTATTTATTAGAAAAAAAAAACAAAGATTTATAGGGAAATTGAGAAGATAGTACAGAGAATTCTCATGCACTGGCACTCAATTTCTCCAATTATCGATATCTTATATTAGTACGGTACAAATATTAGCTAATGAATCAATATTAAAATATTTGCATTGTCAGCTTTCTCCACAGTAAAGTGATTATTGTTATTAGTATTAGTATTATATTATCATTATTATTTTAAGTTTTCCATAACATATTTTGTAGAAGGAAGTTACTATGTGTATTCCACACATAAGAGTGGGAAGCTATGCTCATCCACTTGAGGGTGGAATGTCTGCACAAATTGTTTGAAATTCTTCTACATGGGAGATTTCTCTTCCTTATGGGTTTGTTTGGTTGTTTCTTTTTCAAAGATGTTATTTATTTGAGAGCGAGAGGAAAGAAAAAGCATGAGCGAGAGGGGCAGAGGGAGAGAGAGGAGCAGGTTCCCTGATGACCAGGGAGCCTGCCTAGGGACCTGCATCATGATCTGAGCCTAAGGCAGAAGCTTAACTGACGGAGCCACCCAGGTGCCACTCTTTCTTTCTTTTACAATTTTTAATATTAGTATAGATTCATGGATATTTATTTTATGCTTTGGGTTATAATCCAACACTACTTATTTTGTTGCTTATATTGTCTCCTCTCTGGCCACGGGAGCTCTTTCAGTTGACACCTGTGTGCCTTTAACATATTTCCATGAGTATGGAGTCTTTTGTCTGTTCCTAAATTTTTGAAAGACAAACTTTATGTAAATATCATTTTTGACTGGCACTTTGTTTCTGTCCCCATCCCTATCTTTGCCTCCTTCCCTCTCTCTTCACTGTTTCATTTCTTTATTTATTATGATCTGAAAATAGGAAAGGACATGGGATTTCAAATTTTGCTATTTTAAGGTAAATCACTTCTGCTTGGTGCCTAGCCAGTCGTTCTCAAATGTTAGTGTGCAAGAGAATAACCTGGAGAGCTTGTTAATATGGCCAGCCAACATTTTAATTTTTTTTAGGTTAAAGGAAGGGGCAGGTTAGGATTCTACATGTTAACCGGTACCCTCAGAAAATAATAATGGAGTTCTTTGAGGGCTTTGCTTTGTAAAGCAGTGAGCATGCGGGCAGATGGCTGTTCTGATACACATATTTATTATTTCTAGTGGCTTGGACCCATATACCCACCGCTTGTGATAGAAAGGGATATAGATTTGGGGATTTTCTATCGCCATAGGAGAGAACCCTATAATACTCAGGATCTATGCTCAGAGTTAGTTTTATAGTTTAGCATTTGAGTATATATAAGATTCCCCCGTCTTTTTGTGCTCAGTATAGAGTGTTTAGGACCCCACAGCAGCATTTCAGGTCTGAGAGGGAACTGAGGGATCATCAGCTCTGGTCCTCTCCTCTGAGGCACAGGAAAGAAACTGAGAGTTCTGGAGGATTGGATTGTCCAAGTTCACACGCTTATTGGTGGTAGAGCTAGGTCTGAAGAAGGTCTTCCTAGAGATTGTTGCATCAAGACAGACACCATTGAACATAACTAGTTTAGATAGGCATTTGTGAAATAGACAATTTTGGGTTACTCTTTCTGCTTTTATACTTTCATATAAAGGTACGACTGCATCTAGGTTTCAGGATTACCCCTTCTGTTAGTTATAAGAGTAGATGATGTAAATATCAGTGTTTGCCATTTGAAATTCTCTGTTTAACTATTTTTAAATTGAGTTTTAAAAATATTAAACCTGGCACTTAGTTCTCGGCTTGGACAAACTTAATCTGAGTAAGGTTGGCTTCTCTGAAAATATAGGCAATTAGATATAGAAGCATGAAGACTTGGAAAGTGAAAGGGTAGGCAAGGTCTCACAGCTGAGGTTTTTTTCGGGGAATACCTTTGTTTAATTAATTCATCAGGCAGTATTCTGATGGCGCACATGGAGACCTAATTCGAATCCCTTTTAGGGTGCTTCATGAAATGTAACTATCTGGCAGAAGAAAGACTACTTTGGTTGAATGTTTTATTGAGCTAAAGTGACTCTAATTCTAGATGAGCCTGAAGCTGTGACGTTAACGTGTTGTGGTCGTTTAAAGAACTCTGGACCAGAATCGAGTCTTGGCTTTGCGCCTTGCCACCCGTGTGACCCTGAGCAGTGTGCATTACTTCTCGTGTCTTCTCGGTTTCCTTATCTGTTAGTTGAGGGGATCGGCCTCCATACCGTTCATTAACTCTTTGTTTTTAATGACAATCACAGATTTGTCATTATTGGACCATCACTAATAAATATCACAAAAAGTGAATTCATTTCTCTTTCTCCCTCTCCCTCGTTTTTTGCATTTTTCCATTCTGGAACTTTGATTTGCTTCTCAGAATACTTAATTATTTGAACTGGGAAGGAGTTTCAGGTCATTTTCCATTCACATTCGTAACTTTTTATGATCTAATGAAGGTCATTTCATAAATGAATTGCTGAGGACAGGCTGAGCCGTCCAGTACCTTTTTTTAATTTAAATTTAAATTTAAAAATAAAATTTTAATTTAAATTCAATTTGTCAACATGTAGTATAATACCCAGTGTTCATCACATCACTTGCCCTCCTTAATGTCCGTCCCCCAGTTACACTATCCTCCCACCCACCTCCCCTTCCGCAATCCTTTGTTTCCCCGAGTTAGGAGTCTCTCATAGTTTATCTTCTGTGAGACCCAGGAAATTTAACAAAAAACCCCTACCCCTGGACAAGCAGAGCAGTACTGATTCCATTTTGTGCTACACCTGCCACCTGCTGTATGACCCCCACATAACCTGCTTATTGCTTAAGGCACTGCCCCACCCTAGTCAAGCCGCTGGGCACACCCTAATCGGAAATCAGGTCATAACCATGTAACCCTGCTTTGTGCCCACCAAAACTGTGCATCAATTCTGAGCAAAGTAATAGGCCAGCTCAAATGGATACTATAGGGTAAGATGTAATTCAATCAGCCACTTGTGTGTGGACCGACATGACTGTGCAACTTTCTGCGTATCCCATGGGCCACTGGCCCCTATAAAGCTGCTCCGCCTCTTAGTCTCGGGGTCCAAGTCCCTGCTCCGCTGTGTCGGGTACACTTGGACCCAAGCTTGAGCTTGTATATAAACCCTCGTGTGTTTGCATCGGTGTCGGCTCCTCGGTGGTTTCTCGGATTAGCAATCTTGGGGATAACACTGCCTCTCTCAATTTTCTCCACTCAGTTTCCCTCCCTTCCCTTATGATCCTCTTCACTGTTTCCTACATTCGACATAAGAGTGAAACCGTATGATAATTCTTTCTCCACGTGGCTCATTTTATTCAGCATAATACCCTCCACTTCCATGTCCATGAAAATGGTAGGTATTCATCCTTGCAGATGGCTAAATAATAATACATTGTATATATAGACCACATCTTCTTTTTTCTTAATTTTTTATTTTTTTTTTCTTTTTTTTTTTTCTTTTCTTAATTTTTTAAAAAAAATTTTAAAAATTTTTATTTATGATAGTCACACACACACAGAGAGAGAGAGAGAGGCAGAGACAGGCAATGGGAGAAGCAGGCTCCATGCACCGGGAGCCCGACGTGGGATTCGATCCTGGGTCTCCAGGATCCTGCCCTGGGCCAAAGGCAGGCGCCAAACCGCTGCGCCACCCAGGGATCCCCAGACCACATCTTCTTTATCCATTCATCTGTTGAAGGACATCAAGGCTCCTTCCACAGTTTGGCTATTAACATTGCCGTTGTGAACATTGGGGTGCAAGTGTCCAGTCATTGCACTACATCTGTGTCTTTGGGGTAAATACACAGCAGTGCAATTGATGGGTTGTAGTATAGCTCCATTTCCAGCTTTTTGAGGAACCTCCACACTGTTTTCCAGAGTGGCTGCACCAGTTCACATTCCCACCAACAATGCAAGAGTGTTCCACTTTCTCCACATCCTCTCCCACATTTGTTGTTTCCCGTCTTGTTAATTTCCCCCATTCTCACTGGTGTGAGGTGGTATCTCATTGTGGTTTTGATTTCTATCTCCCTGATGAAAAGTGACGTGGAGCAGTTTTTCATGTGCTTGCTTGCTCGCTCTGTGTAGGTCTTCTTTGGAGAAACGGCTGGCACCTTTAAGTTGGAGAAGAGATGGCATCTCAAGGGGTGTTATTTCCTGTCATGGCCACATACCAGAAGGCTCTTGAGTATGTGTGTGTGCGTTTGCCTGTGCCTGTGAGGAGAGGTCGTTGGATAGAATTTGAAAGCAGATCCTCTGCATATTTATAGGTCTATATCTATTTCTCTCTCTTTCTGCACACATCTATTTCTAACCATTTTGTCTCTATCTCTATAGGGAGATCTATATATGGATGTATAGAGATTAGATATAGAAATATTTATTTTGCATATTTAAATATAAATCTATAGTTGTGTTTATACATAATAATTATATTATCAGTAATACATTGAATAATAAATATATTAAGTGGAAACATAGATTTCTGTTTATATGTTTGTTTATATAAACATCTATTCATGTTCCTGGGATCGATCTATCAGTAGATCTATCACTCTATCATCTACCTAGCTAGCTAGCTATATATCCCAGGAAGAGAAAAACCCAGATCGAACAGATGGGAATGTCCCCCTCCGGAATGTGTCATGCAAGAAGATAGGCAAAAATCTTCTGTACTTTCCTGATGTGCCGATGCCATTAACTCAGAGATGTACCTGTGATGTACTGTGGGCCAGGTGCCAGTGGTCAAGAGAGAATCCTTGAGACATTTTCCATGCAAAAAGGTGTTTTTATTAAAGTATGGGGACAGGACCCCTGGGCCTGAAGAGCTTCATCAGGATCATGAGGAGCCTTGGTTATAAACTTTAAAGTTGCCGTGTGGGGTGGGGACTCTAGAGATAAAAGAAGTTTCCAAAAGGATTTTCGCAGGTGAAAGATTTACAGGATCCTGGAGGTCTGGCTATCAGCAAACAAATGTTGCTTTTGGCCTCTAGCAAAGCATTAACATTCAGGCAGCTGTGAATTCTTTGAAGAATGTCCCACTCTGTGGGTTTCAAGTATTTGTTTATGGACTGCAAGTTTGTTAGGAAATGTAATGGTAGGGATGCCTGGGTGGCTCAGTGGTTGAGCATCTGCCTTTGGCTCAGGGCATGATCCTGGGGTCCTAGGATGGGGTCCCACATTGGGCTACCCGCAGGGAGCCTGCTTCTCCCTTTGTCTCTGTCTCTGCCCCTCTTTCTTCTTTCTCTCTCTCTCTCTCTGTGTGTGTGTGTGTGTGTGTGTGTGTCTCTCATGAGTAAATAAACAAAATCTTTTTTTAAAAAAAGCAGATGTAATTTTAATCTATATTTCTTTGGCCTTAGTTCCCCCTATCACCTGGGTCTTCTCTCCCTCCCTGCATCTCTTGGTTCGTTGGCCTTTGGTGGTGAAGAATCCAAAGGATATGAGGTAGGAGGAGAGTGAGATGGGATTAAGCCAATGAAGTAATTTCCCAGGGAGCTTGGGTAAGAGAAGTGCAGCAGGCGGAATGAAGTGAGAAAGTCAGGTTCTTGTCTCACGGAGTCGAAGAATGAATCTGGTGGACAAAGAAGAGTAAGTAAAGCGACAGGAGTTTATTAAGCAAGGATACCGAGAAAGCTCTCAGGAGTGGGAGGGGCCCAGGCTGGGTTGCCCACATGGGCCTCCACTGACAGTTTTTCATTTAGAACTGATCAGGGAGCTTGTGGCCTTCTCATTCTTGGATGTCTTGGTTTGAGTAAGGACTAGTGATAACATCTTTAACGGTTTACTTCTTTTTAGAGTCTGGTTATTCTTTGTTGGGCACAGAGGACTGTCCTAAAAAAGACCCTCTCTACCATACCTGGGACAGGGTGGTCTCGTTTGTTTCTTTATTTCTGGTTTCCTTACATCTCAGCATCCTTAGGATCTTTGTGAGCCTGAATCTGTAGCCCCCTACCTATTTCTCCGCTACCTAGACTCTCCTGTCCCTCAGTCAAGAACGGAGAGATGTGGCTCTGAG
>NC_054831.1:134722843-134736596 GCF_018345385.1 Vulpes lagopus
ATTCCTGACTCAGATGCTTCAGAGGAGAACTGGGTTTCTGATCCAGTAAATTGTGACTGTCTCTGGCACTTGGTTCCCACAGCTGTGGATGTGGCCTCAGACCAGCTCGGTGGTTTCCAGTCTGCACTTGGAGGAGTTGGAAGGGCTCTGAACATGCACCTTACGGGCAGCCTGGGATCCATACCCTACAGCTTTTAATTGATAGGTACACCAACTCACATAAAACTTTGCTAGAAAGAAGTCAAATTGTGTGTTTTAAGAAGAATTGAAAACGGGCAGCCTGGGTGGCTCAGCCGTTTAGCACTGCCTTCTTCCCAGGGCGTGATCCTGGAGACCCAGGATGGAGTCCCACTTCGGGCTCCCTGCATGGAGCCTGCCTCTCCCTCTGCCTGTGTCTCTGCCTCTCTGTCTCTGCCTCTCTCTCTCTCTCTCTCTCCTCTCCCTCTCATGAATAAATAAATAAAATATATTTTTAACAAGTATATTGCAGGGCAGCCCCAGTGGCTCAGCGATTTAACGCTGCCTTCAGCCCAGTGTGGGATGCTGGAGATGCAGGATGGAGTCCCACGTCAGGCTCCCTGCATGGAGCCTGCTTCGCCCTCTGTCTGTGTCTCTGCCTCTCTCTCCCTCTCTCTCAAATAATAAATAAATAAATAAATAAATAAATAAATAAATAAATAAATAAGAAAATGTATATTTGAGCTATATTTGTAGCTATATTAATAAAGTGTGTTGTTTTTACATTTTATGGTGACTGGACCTAGCAAGTCCACACAACAGCCATCCCTTCTAGACAGTGTTGCGGGACAGGCGGTATTATTTCCTTTTTATAGATGAAATTGATGACCTCGAGCACATGCGGTTCCTTCCCTTTCTTTTTTCTGTTCAGAATATACGAGCTATAAGTGAGTAAATTGCAAGAAACCCACTTCCGGGATCAACACCTCTACTTTCCTCACATGATTTTAATATTTTTCTCAATTCTGAACTCCTTATCTATCTTACTACTCCTTTTCAAATAACTTAGGATACGTTTTCCCAGGACTTGTTTAGAGAACCAGTTCCCTAAGTATGAATCAGTGACCTGAAACAGACCCAGCATACACAGATTCTCCTATTTATTCATCACCCATCCGTTTCCAAAAGAAGTCTATTTGGCCTTCTATATGGCAGGTACAGAGACAGGCTCCGTCCCCACCGGGTTTCGATCTATGTCCCAGAGGACTACCTGCAGTCTCAATGCTCGTTTCTGAGGGCAAAACAAGCAAGTCCACAGTTCTCCTTCATACTTCCCCAGCAGACCCTTGGGTTCTCTCCACAGAGTTTAACTGTTACCGAGTCATTGATCGTGTAGGTCAGGCACAGAGCAGCATTGCCATCCAAAACAAAAAGGAGGAAAAAGGAGTTTGGAAGTAATTGGGTCTCACAAATCATGCGGAGGGCACATTGAAACTGTGACAATGTTTCCTAGTGCACCTTTTCTCAGAGCCACATCTCTCCTGTTCTTGACTGAGGGACAGGAGAGTCTAGGTAGGGAGAAATAGGTAGGGGGCTACAGATTCAGGCTCACAAAGATCCTAAGGATGCTGAGATGTAAGGAAACCAGAAATAAAGAAACAAACGAGACCACCCTGTCCCAGGTATGGGTAGAGAGGTCTTTTTTAGGACAGTCCTCTGTGCCCAACAAAGAATAACCAGACTCTAAAAAGAAGTAAACCGTTAAAGATGTTATCACTAGTCCTTACTCAAACCAAGACATCCCAAGAATGAGAAGGCCACAAGCTCCCTGATCAGTTCTAAATGAAAAACTGTCAGTGGAGGCCCATGTGGGCAACCCAGCCTGGGCCCCTCCCACTCCTGAGAGCTTTCTCGGTATCCTTGCTTAATAAACTCCTGTCGCTTTACTTACTCTTCTTTGTCCACCAGATTCATTCTTCGACTCCGTGAGACAAGAACCTGACTTTCTCACTTCATTCCGCCTGCTGCACTTCTCTTACCCAAGCTCCCTGGGAAATTACTTCATTGGCTTAATCCCATCTCACTCTCCTCCTGCCTCATATCCTTTGGATTCTTCACCACCAAAGGCCAACGAACCAAGAGATGCAGGGAGGGAGAGAAGACCCAGGTGATAGGGGGAACTAAGGCCAAAGAAATATAGATTAAAATTACATCTGCTTTTTTTAAAAAAAAGATTTTGTTTATTTACTCATGAGAGACACACACACCAGAGAGAGAGAGAGAGAGAGAGAGAGAGAAGAGGGGCAGAGACAGAGACAAAGGGAGAAGCAGGCTCCCTGCGGGTAGCCCAATGTGGGACCCCATCCTAGGACCCCAGGATCATGCCCTGAGCCAAAGGCAGATGCTCAACCACTGAGCCACCCAGGCATCCCTACCATTACATTTCCTAACAAACTTGCAGTCCATAAACAAATACTTGAAACCCACAGAGTGGGACATTCTTCAAAGAATTCACAGCTGCCTGAATGTTAATGCTTTGCTAGAGGCCAAAAGCAACATTTGTTTGCTGATAGCCAGACCTCCAGGATCCTGTAAATCTTTCACCTGTGAAAATCCTTTTGGAAACTTCTTTTATCTCTAGAGTCCCCACCCCACACGGCAACTTTAAAGTTTATAACCAAGGCTCCTCATGATCCTGATGAAGCTCTTCAGGCCCAGGGGTCCTGTCCCCATACTTTAATAAAAACACCTTTTTGCATGGAAAATGTCTCAAGGATTCTCTCTTGACCACTGGCGCCTGGCCCACAGTACATCACAGGTACATCTCTGAGTTAATGGCATCGGCACATCAGGAAAGTACAGAAGATTTTTGCCTATCTTCTTGCATGACACATTCCGGAGGGGGACATTCCCATCTGTTCGATCTGGGTTTCTCTCTTCCTGGGATATATAGCTAGCTAGCTAGGTAGATGATAGAGTGATAGATCTACTGATAGATCGATCCCAGGAACATGAATAGATGTTTATATAAACAAACATATAAACATAAATCTAAGTTTCCACTTAATATATTTATTATTCAATGTATTACTGATAATATAATTATTATCTATAAACAGAACTATAGATTTATATTTAAATATGCAAAATAAATATTTCTATATCTAATCTCTATACGTCCATATATAGATCTCCCTATAGAGATAGAGACAAAATGGTTAGAAATAGATGTGTGCAGAAAGAGAGAGAAATAGATATAGACCTATAAATATGCAGAGGATCTGCTTTCAAATTCTATCCAACGACCTCTCCTCACAGGCACAGGCAAACGCACACACACATACTCAAGAGCCTTCTGGTATGTGGCCATGACAGGAAATAACACCCCTTGAGATGCCATCTCTTCTCCAACTTAAAGGTGCCAGCCGTTTCTCCAAAGAAGACCTACACAGAGCGAGCAAGCAAGCACATGAAAAACTGCTCCACGTCACTTTTCATCAGGGAGATAGAAATCAAAACCACAATGAGATACCACCTCACACCAGTGAGAATGGGGGAAATTAACAAGACGGGAAACAACAAATGTGGGAGAGGATGTGGAGAAAGTGGAACACTCTTGCATTGTTGGTGGGAATGTGAACTGGTGCAGCCACTCTGGAAAACAGTGTGGAGGTTCCTCAAAAAGCTGGAAATGGAGCTATACTACAACCCATCAATTGCACTGCTGGGTATTTACCCCAAAGACACAGATGTAGTGCAATGACTGGACACTTGCACCCCAATGTTCACAACGGCAATGTTAATAGCCAAACTGTGGAAGGAGCCTTGATGTCCTTCAACAGATGAATGGATAAAGAAGATGTGGTCTGGGGATCCCTGGGTGGCGCAGCGGTTTGGCGCCTGCCTTTGGCCCAGGGCAGGATCCTGGAGACCCGGGATCGAATCCCACGTCGGGCTCCTGGTGCATGGAGCCTGCTTCTCCCATTGCCTTGTCTCTGCCTCTCTCTCTCTCTCTGTGTGTGTGACTATCATAAATAAAAATTTTTAAAAATTTTTTTAAAAAATTAAGAAAAGAAAAAAAAAAAAGAAAAAAAAAGAAAAATTAAGAAAAAAGAAGATGTGGTCTATATATACAATGTATTATTATTTAGCCATCTGCAAGGATGAATACCTACCATTTTCATGGACATGGAAGTGGAGGGTATTATGCTGAATAAAATGAGCCACGTGGAGAAAGAATTATCATACGGTTTCACTCTTATGTCGAATGTAGGAAACAGTGAAGAGGATCATAAGGGAAGGGAGGGAAACTGAGTGGAGAAAATTGAGAGAGGCAGTGTTATCCCCAAGATTGCTAATCCGAGAAACCACCGAGGAGCCGACACCGATGCAAACACACGAGGGTTTATTTACAAGCTCAAGCTTGGGTCCAAGTGTACCCGACACAGCGGAGCAGGGACTTGGACCCCGAGACTAAGAGGCGTAGCAGCTTTATAGGGGCCAGTGGCCCATGGGATACGCAGAAAGTTGCACAGTCATGTCGGTCCACACACAAGTGGCCGATTGAATTACATCTTACCCTATAGTATCCATTTGAGCTGGCCTATTACTTTGCTCAGAATTGATGCACAGTTTTGGTGGGCACAAAGCAGGGTTACATGGTTATGAGCTGATTTCCGATTAGGGTGTGCCCAGCGGCTTGACTAGGGTGGGGCAGTGCCTTAAGCAATAAGCAGGTTATGTGGGGGTCATACAGCAGGTGGCAGGTGTAGCACAAAATGGAATCAGTACTGCTCTGCTTGTCCAGGGGTAGGGGATTTTTGTTAAATTTCCTGGGTCTCACAGAAGATAAACTATGAGAGACTCCTAACTCGGGGAAACAAAGGATTGCGGAAGGGGAGGTGGGTGGGAGGATAGTGTAACTGGGGGACGGACATTAAGGAGGGCAAGTGATGTGATGAACACTGGGTATTATACTACATGTTGACAAATTGAATTTAAATTAAAATTTTATTTTTAAATTTAAATTTAAATTAAAAAAAGGTACTGGACGGCTCAGCCGTCCTCAGCAATTCATTTATGAAATGACCTTCATTAGATCATAAAAAGTTACGAATGTGAATGGAAAATGACCTGAAACTCCTTCCCAGTTCAAATAATTAAGTATTCTGAGAAGCAAATCAAAGTTCCAGAATGGAAAAAATGCAAAAAACGAGGGAGAGGGAGAAAGAGAAATGAATTCACTTTTTGTGATATTTATTAGTGATGGTCCAATAATGACAAATCTGTGATTGTCATTAAAAACAAAGAGTTAATGAACGGTATGGAGGCCGATCCCCTCAACTAACAGATAAGGAAACCGAGAAGACACGAGAAGTAATGCACACTGCTCAGGGTCACACGGGTGGCAAGGCGCAAAGCCAAGACTCGATTCTGGTCCAGAGTTCTTTAAACGACCACAACACGTTAACGTCACAGCTTCAGGCTCATCTAGAATTAGAGTCACTTTAGCTCAATAAAACATTCAACCAAAGTAGTCTTTCTTCTGCCAGATAGTTACATTTCATGAAGCACCCTAAAAGGGATTCGAATTAGGTCTCCATGTGCGCCATCAGAATACTGCCTGATGAATTAATTAAACAAAGGTATTCCCCGAAAAAAACCTCAGCTGTGAGACCTTGCCTACCCTTTCACTTTCCAAGTCTTCATGCTTCTATATCTAATTGCCTATATTTTCAGAGAAGCCAACCTTACTCAGATTAAGTTTGTCCAAGCCGAGAACTAAGTGCGGTTTAATATTTTTAAAACTCAATTTAAAAATAGTTAAACAGAGAATTTCAAATGGCAAACACTGATATTTACATCATCTACTCTTATAACTAACAGAAGGGGTAATCCTGAAACCTAGATGCAGTCGTACCTTTATATATGAAAGTATAAAAGCAGAAAGAGTAACCCAAAATTGTCTATTTCACAAATGCCTATCTAAACTAGTTATGTTCAATGGTGTCTGTCTTGATGCAACAATCTCTAGGAAGACCTTCTTCAGACCTAGCTCTACCACCAATAAGCGTGTGAACTTGGACAATCCAATCCTCCAGAACTCTCAGTTTCTTTCCTGTGCCTCAGAGGAGAGGACCAGAGCTGATGATCCCTCAGTTCCCTCTCAGACCTGAAATGCTGCTGTGGGGTCCTAAACACTCTATACTGAGCACAAAAAGACGGGGGAATCTTATATATACTCAAATGCTAAACTATAAAACTAACTCTGAGCATAGATCCTGAGTATTATAGGGTTCGCTCCTATGGCGATAGAAAATCCCCAAATCTATATCCCTTTCTATCACAAGCGGTGGGTATATGGGTCCAAGCCACTAGAAATAATAAATATGTGTATCTGAAACAGCCATCTGCCCGCATGCTCACTGCTTTACAAAGCAAAGCCCTCAAAGAACTCCATTATTATTTTCTGAGGGTACCGGTTAACATGTAGAATCCTAACCTGCCCCTTCCTTTAACCTAAAAAAAATTAAAATGTTGGCTGGCCATACTAACAAGCTCTCCAGGTTATTCTCTTGCACACTAACATTTGAGAACGACTGGCTAGGCACCAAGCAGAAGTGATTTACCTTAAAATAGCAAAATTTGAAATCCCATGTCCTTTCCTATTTTCAGATCATAATAAATAAAGAAATGAAACAGTGAAGAGAGAGGGAAGGAGGCAAAGATAGGGATGGGGACAGAAACAAAGTGCCAGTCAAAAATGATATTTACATAAAGTTTGTCTTTCAAAAATTTAGGAACAGACAAAAGACTCCATACTCATGGAAATATGTTAAAGGCACACAGGTGTCAACTGAAAGAGCTCCCGTGGGCAGAGAGGAGACAATATAAGCAACAAAATAAGTAGTGTTGGATTATAACCCAAAGCATAAAATAAATATCCATGAATCTATACTAATATTAAAAATTGTAAAAGAAAGAAAGAGTGGCACCTGGGTGGCTCAGTCAGTTAAGCTTCTGCCTTAGGCTCAGATCACGATCCAGGTCCCTAGGCAGGCTCCCTGGTCATCAGGGAACCTGCTCCTCTCTCTCCCTCTGCCCCTCTCGCTCATGCTTTTTCTTTCCTCTCGCTCTCAAATAAATAACATCTTTGAAAAAGAAACAACCAAACAAACCCATAAGGAAGAGAAATCTCCCATGTAGAAGAATTTCAAACAATTTGTGCAGACATTCCACCCTCAAGTGGATGAGCATAGCTTCCCACTCTTATGTGTGGAATACACATAGTAACTTCCTTCTACAAAATATGTTATGGAAAACTTAAAATAATAATGATAATATAATACTAATACTAATACTAAATAATCACTTTACTGTGGAGAAAGCTGACAATGCAAATATTTTAATATTGATTCATTAGCTAATATTTGTACCGTACTAATATAAGATATCGATAATTGGAGAAATTGAGTGCCAGTGCATGAGAATTCTCTGTACTATCTTCTCAATTTCCCTATAAATCTTTGTTTTTTTTTCTAATAAATAAGATTTATTTTGAAAATTGACTTAAATGAATCAGGCTCCAAGTGTGAAGACACTTTAAGAATAGTTTAATTAATTTTTGCCTTATTCTTAAAGAGTGCCTTCGATGGGAACAAAGTAAGAATTGTATATCAGAAGGAAAGAAAAACACTTAGGAACACGTATAATGCCTCCTCAACCTGAAAAGCAGGAAAGGATAATAAATAGCAAAAATCAGATAAAAATACTTCTTTTATATTAGACACCATATTGCAAGTGCATTTAAAATTAGCAATGCATACCATTTATTTCCTTGACATTTGTCTTCCAAAGAGTTCACAGTGCTTCAGTGTCAGTTAAACAAGGATTCGTGTGAAATTTTTATTAAACCAGATTTACTGGGAAATTCCTGCCCAGATAATACTTTATTTTGATTTTATTCAGTTCCTTCCTAATCACTGAGCCTTTTAGTTAGAGCTTTCAACTATAGCAAATGCCTTAGAAGGCCAATTTTTAAGTTGCTATTATAATACCCTAATGGAATCACGCATCGTTTTCCTTCGCTCAGATATGGCACACAGTAGGCCCCTGATAAAATACTGAATGAGTGAATGGATAAAATTGCTTTTTATCATTTCATTCAGCAATTTCATTCTTATCTTGGTCCATTTCATGTTCTAATGTTTATCAACACCAACTCAAGAAGGTTAGGGATCCATTAATTTATTAAGTATTTGGTGCATACCTACTATGTGCAAGGTGCTAGGAATACCAAGTCAACCAGACACAGATGCAGTCCCTATCTCCCTCCAGGCCATGCTGGTGGGAGAGAGGGATACTAACCAAAAAGTGACAGAAACACGACTAAACAAGATTATAGTAGCCAATAGAAAGGTGAATATACAGCTTACTACAAGTACATATATAAGAAGGCTTAGTCTAACTGGGGCCTCAGAAGATGACCAGAAGAAGCAACATTTATATTAAGACTTAGAGAAAGGCGAAGGTAAGTGGTGGAAGGAGAATAGTATGAGGAAAGGGAAGGTTTCTGCCTCTGAATTGTAGGGCTCTGGGCAAGTCCCTTGAGCTTAGGCTCTGAACCTACTTCTTTCTCTGCAAAACGGTGACAGTAATAATGCCTGTGCCATAGAGCTCTAGTGAGTAAAGAGTTGGACTTTATTTGTACATTACCTAGGACGTTAGTAAGTACTTAATAAATATTTTCTGGTGGCCATAACAGCCTGGAGTCAGGCTTCCTGAGTTCCAATCCACTTAACTAGCTGTTTGACCTTGGACAAGATGTTTTCTTCCTATCCTTTAGTTGGCCCATCAGGATAACAGTATCTGCCCATAGGGTTGTTGGAGGACCCCATGAGTTCTTTTATGGGAAGCATGACACAATTCTTGGCACATAATATGTGCCATATGAATGTTAACTTATATTAGCAATAAAAAAAATCCTACAAGTCCAATGAGGCAGGTGTTTAGAAATTATTCCATAGCTTTCAAGGCAATTGAAATTTTAAAAGAGGGGATCCCTGGGTGGCACAGCAGTTTAGCGCCTGCCTTTGGCCCAGGGCGCGATCCTGGAGACCCGGGATCGAATCCCACGTCGGGCTCCCGGTGCATGGAGCCTGCTTCTCCCTCTGCCTGTGTCTCTGCCTCTCTCTCTCTGTGTGTGTGTGACTATCATAAATAAATAAAAATTAAAAAAAAAAGAAAAAACAAAAACAAAAAGAACCTAAGTGCCTGTCCATGTTTACTTAGCTAACCAGTTCCATTATCTGAAACCCAGACACACAATTTCTGATTCTAACCTCACTCCAAGAGGCCTCCTCAAGCCCGAGGAAAAACTGCCTTCTTGGGATCTCAGGGAAGAATCCTTCACATAATAATATGACCATTGGTAATAATGTCTCTCAGTTCTTTCCAAATCCATAAAGATGCATTTCCTGATGAGTGACTGAGCTGTGAAGAAAGAGATAAGGAACCCTCATCCCTCTGAATTACTTGTGTCAGAATATTTTAACCATAGTACTACGGAGAGTAAATTATCCTTATTAACAGGAAATACGTCTCAGATTGGAATCTGAGCAATCAGATGGGCAGAGAAAAAACGCTTGGACTCGCTGCTCTTCATCTTTTAAAGACAAAGGAGAGCTTTTCTATGTACAAAGTCAAGATAGCCTTAGGGAATAAGAGTCTGCAGCATGGAATCCCACTGCACAGCCGGGACGCCCGCGCTCCAGGTCTTCCTGATCCCAAATCCCTGGGCCTGTCCCCCAACACACGCTGCCAAGCTGAGGTCATTTGCAATTGCTCTCTTAGGAGCTCCGGGGAAGGGGGAAGGAGCTAGATAGGATGGGACGGGACGTGTGGAGGCCGAGAAAATTAAGGCCATTCCACTTTAAGTTCAGGGTTAGCACACGTCCAGCCATCCCACAACCCTGCGAAGAAGACCTGAAATTTGCATTAATTCAGTCACAGCAGAAAAACAAAAGTTTACAGCTTAATGTCTTAGAAAGCCCCGCATTAGCTTAAGAACTGAGCCCAGGCCAAGGGCAGGAAGCCCCTATTAGAATGAGAAAAGAGCTCAATGCCCTTGAAGGCCCCAGAGCAAAATGTAAACAGAACTTGAGGAATTGCTCCAGCCCTTCTTTTTTTTTTTAATTTTAATTTTTATTTATTTATGTATTTATTTATTTGTTTATGATAGTCAGAGAGAGAGAGAGAGAGAGAGAGAGAGAGAGAGGCAGAGACAGAAGCAGGCTCCATGCACCGGGAGCCAGATGCTGGATTTGATCCCGGGTCTCCAGGATTGCGCCCTGGGCCAAAGGCAGGCGCTAAAACGCTGTGCCACCCAGGGATCCCTGCTCCAGCCCTTCTGGAGGTCCCCGAGACCACCCCTTAAAACTAAGCTAAAACCCACCTCGGGGTCGAAGTCCCTGCTCCGCTGTGTCGGGCAAACTTGGACACAAGCTCCAGCTTGTAAATAAACCCTCGTGTGTTTGCATCAGTGTCGGCTTCTGGGTGGTTTCTTGGATTCGCAATCTTGGGCACAACAGTCTGAGATAAAAAAACAAAACCAAAAGAAGCTCGGACGCAGGCAGAGTGAACGCAGGATTCTGAGAGAAGCGGCGGAGATCCGGGGGCTTGGGTGCTCTTCTGTGGAAGCCCCTGCAGACTGTGGGGGCGGGATGCTCAGCCCCAGAGCCAGAGGACTCAGTGTCCCCACCCACATCCCGCCCCTCAGCGCGGAGTATCAGAGAGCACCACAGCACCGCCCACTGGAGGCCAGAGGCGCTGACGCCCACCCCGCCTCTGACTCCACAGGTGCATCTCCCAGGCAGATGCACACGACAATGAGCCCCATGGCCCATCCCCAGACCCCGCACAGACCACTCGCTGCCACCAAGTGGTTGGACCACAGAGGCTGCAGAGCTTCAGCTCTCCCTGGAAAGTAGGGTCTAGCTTCCTTTGTACTTTGGGCTTTATTTTCATTTCTTTACTTTGATTCTTTTTTATTAATTGCTTTCTTTTAATTTTTATGTATGTACCTTATATATTTCTTATTTTTGCTTTCATGGTACTTTAATTGTGTTTCTTATTTTGGGATTTAGAATCTTTTAACAAGCAGGCCAAAATAATCTGGTGGTTTTTGTTTTTTTTTTTTTTTAGGGGGTCATTTGTTATTGTTTCCCTTGTCTGTTTTTTTTTCTTCCTTCTTTCTTTACTGGAAAAAATAATGAGATGGAGACATTCACCTCCATAAAGTAACATGAGGTCGTACTCACAGCCAGGAGGTTCATCAATACACATACATGATGTCTAACTAGAGTTTAAAACAATGATTATAAAGATAGCAGCTGGGCTGGAAAAAGAGCACAGAAGAAAACTGGAGAATCCCTTACTGTAGAAATAAAAGAACTAAAATCTAGTCAGGCCAACGTTAAAAATGCTGTAACTGAGATGCAGTCCCAAGAAAGGTTATGGACCACAGAGGCAGACTGAGGGAACTCAGCCACTTATTAAAACAATAACATTCATATCATAGGAGACTCAGAAGATGAAGATGAAGAGAGAGAAAAGGTGGGCCTTGCTCAGCCATTAGAAACGACAGATACCCACTATTTGCTTCAACGTGGATGGAACTGGAAGGTATTATGCTGAGTGAAGTAAGTCAATCGGAGAAGGACAAACATGGTATGTTCTCATTCATTTGGGGAATATAGATAATAGTGAAGGGGAATATAAGGGAAGGGAGAAGAAATGTGTGGGAAATATCAGAAAGGGAGACAGAACATAAAGACTCCTAACTCTGGGAAAAGAACTAGGGGTGATGGAAGGGGAGGAGGGCAGGGGGTGGGGGCGAATGGGTGACCGTCAGTGGGGGTGTCATTTGACGGAATGAGCACTGGGTGTTATTCTGTATGTTGGCAAATTGAACACCAATAAAAAATAAATTTATTATTTAAAAAAAGGAAGGAAAGGAAGGAAAGGAAGGAAAGGAAGGAAGGAAGGAAGGAAGGAAGGAAGGAAGGAAGGAAGGAAGGAAAGAGTGGCACCTGGGTGGCTCCGTCAGTTAAGCTTCTGCCTTAGGCTCAGATCATGATGCAGGTCCCTAGGCAGGCTCCCTGGTCATCAGGGAACCTGCTCCTCTCTCTCCCTCTGCCCCTCTCGCTCATGCTTTTTCTTTCCTCTCGCTCTCAAATAAATAACATCTTTGAAAAAGAAACAACCAAACAAACCCATAAGGAAGAGAAATCTCCCATGTAGAAGAATTTCAAACAATTTGTGCAGACATTCCACCCTCAAGTGGATGAGCATAGCTTCCCACTCTTATGTGTGGAATACACATAGTAACTTCCTTCTACAAAATATGTTATGGAAAACTTAAAATAATAATGATAATATAATACAGTCCCAAGAAAGGTTATGGACCACAGAGGCAGACTGAGGGAACTCAGCCACTTACTAAAACAATAACATTCATACCATCAGAGACTCAGAAGATGAAGAGAGAGAAAAGGGGGCATAAGGTTTATTTGAACGAATTATGTAAACTTCTATAACCTGAGGAAGCACACAGACACTGAAATCGAGAGACAGAGAACTCCCAAAAAATTCAACAGAAGCTGACTCTCACCCAGGCACATCAGAGTCAAAGTCACAAAACACACAGAGGAGAAAAGAATTCTGAAAGCAGTGGAGGTGGGGCTTTGGGGGGAGGGTAGTCCTTACCTACAAAGGAGGATGAATCAATTTGCAGCAGATCTGTTTTTTTAAGAATGAACATCAAGGGGATCCCTGGTGGCGCAGTGGTTTGGCACCTGCCTTTGGCCCAGGGCGTGACCCTGGAGACCCGGGATTGAATCCCACGTCGGGCTCCCGGTGCATGGAGCCTGCTTCTCCCCCCGCCTGTGTCTCTGCCTCTCTCTCTCTCTCTCTCTCTGTGACTATCATAAAAAAAAAAATTAAAAAAAAAAAGAATGAACATCAAAATTTATTTAATCTCACAAGGAAGAAATTAAAAATCTCTGAACATAAAATGCCATTTTCCTCAATCATAATAGCAGAAATTTACGGTTTTAAATTTTTTTTAGTTGGAGTTCAATTTGTAAGAATTCTTTCTTCAGCAAGGCTGTCATTCAGCATAGAAGGAGAGATAAAGAGTTTCCCAGACAGGCCAAAAATAAAGGAGTACATGACCACTAAACCAGTCCAGTAAGAAATTTTAAGAGGGACTCTTCTAGTGCGGGGGAAAAAAAGAGACCAAAAGCAACAAAGACTAGAAAGGACCAGAGAACGTAACCAGAAAAACCAACTCTACCGGTAACACAAAGGCACTAAGTTCATATCTTTCAATAATCACTCTGAATGCTGATAGACTAAATGCTCCAATCAAAAGATATAGGGTATCAGAGTGGATTAAAAAACATGATCTGGGATGCCCGGGTGGCTCAGGGGTTGAGCATCTGCTTTGGCTCGGGTCATGATCCCGGGGTCCCAGGGATCAAGTCCCACATCAGGCTCCTCGAATGGAACCTCATTTTCCCTCTGCCTATACCTCTGCTCTCTGTGTCTCTCATGAATACATAAATAAAATCTTTAAAAAGATAAAAGATAAAGAGATGAGAAAGGACCCAAATAAAATCACAAATGAGAAAAGAGAAATAAGAACCAACACTAGAAAAAAAAAACTAAACTAGAGAAATACAAACTATTTTAAGAGAACATTATGAAAAATTATATGCCAGCAATCTAGAACCTG
>NC_054831.1:134736696-134747628 GCF_018345385.1 Vulpes lagopus
GTTTAAAATTTCTTTTCGATTTTTTTCGTTTTTTTTCCCGATTTTTTTGGGGCGGGCGTTAATTTTCGTTTTGATTCGATTTTTTTCATTTCGATTAGATATTTCCGTTTCGATTCGATTTTTTTCATTTCGATTAGTTTATTTTCGTTTCGATTGAATTTTTTTCCTTACAATTCAATTTTTTCGATTCGATTCGAATTTTTCGAGTCGATTCGAGTTGATTCGAATTTTTCGATTCGATTCGACTTGATTCCAATTTTTCGATTGAATTTGATTCGATTCGATTTGAATTTTTCGATTCGATTCGACTCGATTCGAATTTTTTGGTTCGATTCGACT
Source organism: Vulpes lagopus (assembly GCF_018345385.1). NCBI lineage: Eukaryota > Metazoa > Chordata > Mammalia > Carnivora > Canidae > Vulpes > Vulpes lagopus. Next base: position 134,737,036 of record NC_054831.1, read on the forward strand.
CGATTCGAATTTTTCGGTTCGATTCGCTTGACAATTTTTTCGATTGAATTTGATTCATTCGATTTGATTTTTCGATTGATTCGATCGATTGATTTTTTGGTTCGATTCGACTGATTCGAATTTTTGGTTCGATTCGCTTCGAATTTTTCGATTGATTCGATTTGAATTTTCATTTGATGATTCGAATTTTTAAGTTCGATTCGATACAAATCGATTCGAATATTTCGATTCGATTCGATTCCATTTTTTCGTTTCGTTTCGATTTTTTCGTTTCGATTCGTTTTTCATTTCGATTCGATTTTTTTCGTTTCAATTCAATTTTTTTCATTTTGATACGTTTATTTTTGTTTCGATTCGATTTTTTCGATGTGATTCTCACAAAGAGAATGAATCTCTCTGCCTCTCACAAAGCTTGAATCCAGTGTCCAACGAAATCCCTTGGCTGCAAAGGGTACAGGCGGTCAGCATTTGGGAGGTTGAAGCCATAAGCTGAACCCAAAGCAGTGTGCATGCCTTGGAGGCAGCTGTCCACTAGGCGCGAAATTGACAAGCCAGTCACTTGGTTCTCTCTCTGCTCCTGTCCCGCGGAGAACGAAATGCTGTGCAAGCGAACCGTACAGGCAGTCAGGATGTGGGAGAGATAGGCCATAAGCTCAACTCTCGGAAGTGTGTACGCTTTGCAGGCAGATGTCTGCTAGACACTTTGATGGGAGCTAGGACCGAGCTACACTCTCAATGAACAAGGACATTTGCAATGTCTGTATTGAGATCAGATACACTTGAGGAGAATCCTGTCACTTCCACATACTTTTCACACAACCTCTTCTGGCCCCTAACATAAGGATGCTAGGACCTATGTCTACGGGCAGTCAGGATGCAGGAGGGTCCTGCCCTGACCTCAGCTCGCACAAGGAAGCATGCCTACAAGCCAGCTTTCAACTAGCTGCATTCGTAGGGCACTGAGAATGTAGCAGTACTCTAAGCCAGGAGGTACCCAGAATACCACTCCACTGCAGCTGGAGACACCATCCAGGTCTGCTTATTCCACTTGCGTCTCACAAGCCTCTGACAAACGGCTCCAGTGCAGATGTTCGAAACTCATTCTGCAGGCAGTGTGCAGCTGTGAGGGACTGAGGGTGAGCTCAACTCTCCGAAGTAAGTTGCTTTTGGACAAGACGTTCAGCTAGCTCCTCTCGTATGGCCCTTAGGATGTAGCACCTGGCTCACACAGGGAATACTAGGAAATCGCTGGATTGAACTTGGATGCACTAGTCTTCTGGGCCGGGACTTTCCGTTTACCAATCACAACACTTCAGGCACGCATCGGGGCTAGGCCTGTTAGGAGGGCGTTGTACGTGCAGGCAGGATGTGGGAGGGACAGTCCAAAGCTCAACTCTCGGAATTGTGTATGCTTTGCAGGCAGATGTCTGCTAGACACTTTGATGGGAGCTAGGACCTAGTACAATCTCATTGAACAAGGACGTTTGCAATGTCTGTATTGAGATCAGATACGCTTGAGGAGAATCCTGTCTCCTCCACATATTCTTCACAAAACCTCTTCCGGCGCCTAAAATAAGGATGCTGGGACCTATGTCTACGTGCACTCAGGATGCGGGAGGGTCCTGCCCTGACCTCAGGTCGCACAAGGAAGCAGGCCTGCAAGCCAGCTTTCAAATAGCTGCGTTCTTAGGGCACTGAGAACGTAGCAGTACTCTCCGCCAGGAGGTACCCAGAATACCACTACACGCAGCTGGAGACACCCTCCAGGTCTGCTTATTCACCTTGCGTCTCACAAGCCTCTGACAACCGGCGGTGGTGTAGAAGTTGGACACTCTTTCTGCAGGCAGTGTGCAACTGTGAAGGACTGAGGTTGAGCTCAACTCTCCGAAGTAAGTTGCTTTTGGGCAAGGCGTTCAGCTAGCTTCTCTCATATGGCACTTAGGATGTAGCACCTGGCTCACACAGGGAATACTAGGAAATCGCTGGATTGAGCTTGGATGCACTAGTTTTCTGGGCCAGGACTTTCCATTTACCAATCACAACACTTCAGGCACGCATCGGGGGTAGGCCTGTTAGGAGGGCGTTGTACGTGCAGCAGGATGTGGGAGGGACAGTCCAAAGCTCAACTCTCGGAAGTGTGTATGCTTTGCAGGCAGATGTCTGCTAGACACTTTGATGGGAGCTAGGACCTACTACAAACTCATTGAACAAGGACGTTTGCAATGTCTGTATTGTGATCAGATACACTTGAGGAGAATCTGTCACTTCCAGATGCTCTTCACACAACCTCTTCTGGCGCCTAACATAAGGATGCTGGCACCTATGTCTACGTGCACTCAGGATGCGGGAGGGTCCTGCCCTGACCTCAGCTCGCACAAGGAAGCAGGCCTGCAAGCCAGCTTTCAAATAGCTGCGTTCTTAGGGCACTGAGAACGTAGCAGTACTCTCCGCCAGGAGGTACCCAGAACACCACTCCACTGCAGCTGGAGACACCCTCCCGGTCTGCTTATTCCACTTGCGTCTCACAAGCCTCTGACAAACGGCTCTGGTGCAGATATTGGAAACTCTTTCTGCAGGCAGTGTGCAACTGTGAGGGACTGAGCGTGAGGTCAACTCTCCGAAGTACGTTGCTTTTGGACAAGGCGTTCAGCTAGCTTCTCTCGTATGGCACTTAGGATGTAGCACCTGGTTCACACAGGGAATACTAGGAAATCGCTGTATTGCGCTGGATGCACTAGTGTGTGGGCCGGGACTTCCACTTACCTCTCTCAGCACTTCAGGCACGCATTGAGCCTAGGCCTGTTAGGAGCGCGGTGTACCTGCAGGCAGGATGTGGGAGGGACAGGCCATAAGCTCAACTCTCAGGGGCGTGTATGCCTGGGAGGCAGATGTCTGCTCCCCACTCTACCGTGGAGTTAGATCCTAGCTACACTCTCATTGAACAAGGACGTTGGCAATCGCTGTATTCAACTCACATTCCCGTGAGGACAGGTCTGACGTGTCCACACGCATTTCTAACAACCTCTCCCTGCACCTGACATGAGGATGTTAGCAGCTCCACCCAGAGGGGGACCCTAGGGCGGGAGGGTCCTTTGTTGTGCTCAACTCTCAAAAGGAAGCATGCCCCGAATGCAGCTTTCCACTAGCTGCCTTCTTATGGCCGAGAGAACGTAGCAGCACTGGAAGTCAGGACGTTGCGTAGAATACCGCTCTACTCCAACGAGTGACAGCACCATTGAGGCCTGCAGCTTGCCCCTTGCGTCCCATGAGCTTCTGACAAACATGTCTACTGAGGATGTTTCGTAACTCCATGGTGCAGCAGTGTGGAAGTGGGAAGGACCGCGAGTCAGCTCATCTCACAGAAGGGAAGTTCCCCTGACGAGAGAGCTTGCAACTAGGTACTCAGGGTTGGAAGTTAGTATGTACCACGCATCTGAGGGAGGAAGTCGTCAGAAGTCACTGGATTGAGCTAAGAGACACTTGCCTCTCACAAAGGCTTGAATCCCGTGTCCAACGAAATCCCTTGGCTGCAAAGGGTACAGGCGGTCAGCATGAGGGAGGTTTGAAGCCAGAAGCTCAACCCAAAGGAGTGTGCATGCCTTGGAGGCAGCTGTCCGCTAGGCGCGAAATTGACAAGCCAGTCACTTGTTCCCTCTCAGCTCCTGTCCCGCATAGAACAAATGCTGTGCAAGCGAAACCGAGCAGGCCATCAGGATGTGGGAGCGATAGGCCATAAGCTCAACTCTCGGAAGTGAGTACGCTTTGCAGGCAGATGCTGCTAGACACTTATTGATGGGGAGCTGGGACCGAGCTACACTCTCATTGAACAAGAACGTTTGCAATGTCTGTACGGGACTCAGATTCACTTGAGCAGAGACCTGTCACTTCCATATGCTTTTCACACAACCTCTTCCGGCACCTAACATAAGGATGCTGGGACCTAGGTCTACAGGCAGTCAGGATGCGGGAGGGTCCTGCCCTGAACTCAACTCGCACGAGGAAGCATGCCTGCAAGGCAGCTTTCAACTAGCTGCGTTCCTCGGGCACTGAGAACGTAGCAGTGTTCTAAGCCAGGAGGTACCCAGAATAGCACTCCACTGCGGCTGGAGACACCCTCCAGGTCTGCTTATTCACCTTGCGTCTCACAAGCCTCTGACAACCGGCGGTGGTGTAGAAGTTGGAAACTCTTTCTGCAGGCAGTGTGCAACTGTGAGGGACTGAGGTTGAGCTCAACTCTCCGAAGTAAGTTGCTTTTGGGCAAGGCGTTCAGCTAGCTTCTCTCATATGGCACTTAGGATGTAGCACCTGGCTCACACAGGGAATACTAGGAAATCGCTGGATTGAGCTTGGATGCACTAGTTTTCTGGGCCAGGACTTTCCATTTACCAATCACAACACTTCAGGCACGCATCGGGGGTAGGCCTGTTAGGAGGGCGTTGTACGTGCAGGCAGGATGTGGGAGGGACAGTCCAAAGCTCAACTCTCGGAAGTGTGTATGCTTTGCAGGCAGATGTCTGCTAGACACTTTGATGGGAGCTAGGACCTACTACAAACTCATTGAACAAGGACGTTTGCAATGTCTGTATTGTGACAGATACACTTGAGGAGAATCTGTCACTTCCAGATGCTCTTCACACAACCTCTTCTGGCGCCTAACATAAGGATGCTGGCACCTATGTCTACGTGCACTCAGGATGCGGGAGGGTCCTGCCCTGACCTCAGCTCGCACAAGGAAGCATGCCTGCAAGGCAGCTTTCAACTAGCTGCATTCCTCGGGCACTGAGAACGTAGCAGTACTCTCAGCCAGGAGAATACCACTCCACTGCAGCTGGAGACACCATCCAGGTCTGCTTATTCCACTTGCCTCTCACAAGCCTCTGACAAACGGCTCTGGTGCAGATGTTCGAAGCTCATTCTGTAGGCAGTGTGAAACTGAGGGACTGAGGGTCAGCTCAACTCTCCGAGGGAAGTTGCTTCTGGACAAGGCGTTCAGCCACCTTCTCTCGTATGGCACTTAGGATGTAGCACCTGGCTCACACAGGAAATACTAGGAAATCGCTAGATTGAGTTAGGAGGCACTCGTCTTGTGGGCCGGGATTTTCCATTTACCTCTCACAACACTTCAGTCACGCATCGAGCCTAGGCCTCTTAGGAGCGAGGTGTACCTGCAGGCAGGATGTGGGAGGGACAGGCCATAAGCTCAACTCTCAGGGGTGTGTATCCCTGGGAGGCCGATGTCTGCTCCCCACTCATGCAGGGGAGTAAGAACCTAGCTACAGTCTAATTGAACAAGGACGTTGGCAATCGCTGTATTCAACTCACATTGCCTTGAGGACAGGCCTGACGTTTCCACACGCATTTGTTAGACCCTCTCCTGCACCTGACATGAGGATGTTAGCAGCTCAACCCACAGGGGGACCCGAGGCAGGAGGGTCCTTTGTTGAGCTCAACTCTCCACAGGAAGCATGCCCCGAATGCAGCTTTCCACTAGCTGCGTTCTTATGGCCGAGAGAACGTAGCAGCACTGGAAGTCAGGACGTTGCGTAAATACCGCTCTACTCCAACGAGTGACAGCACCATTGAGGCCTGCAACTTGCCCCTTGCGTCCCATGAGCTTCTGACAAACATGTCTACTGAGGATGTTCGTAACTCCATGTGCAGGCAGTGTGGAAGTGGGAAGGACCGCGAGTCAGCTCATCTCACAGAAGGAAGTTCCCCTGACAGAGAGCTTGCAACTAGGTACTCAGGGTTGGAAGTTAGCATGTACCATGCATCTGAGGGAGGAAGTCGGCAGAAGTCACTCGATTGAGCTAAGAGACGCTTGCCTCTCACAAACCTTGAATCCCGTGTCCAACGAAATCCCTTGGCTGCAAAGGGTACAGGCGGTCAGCATGAGGGAGGTTGAAGCCATAAGCTCAACCCAAAGGAGTGTGCATGCCTTGGAGGCAGCTGTCCGCTAGGCGCGAAATTGACAAGCCAGTCACTTGGTTCTCTCTCTGCTCCTGTCCCGCGTAGAACGAAATGCTCTGCAAGCGAACCGTGCAGGGAGTCAGAAGTGGGAGCGATAGGCCATAAGCTCAACTCTCGGAAGTGTGTATGATTTGCAGGCAGATGTCTGCTAGACACTTTGATGAGAGCTAGGACCTACTACAATCTCATTGAACAAGGACGTTTGCAATGTCTGTATTGAGATCCGATACACTTGAGGAGAATCCTGTCACCTCCACATGCTCTTCACACAACCTCTTCCGGCACCTAACATAAGGATGCTGGGACCTAGGTCTACAGGCAGTCAGGATGCGGGAGGGTCCTGCCCTGAACTCAGCTCGCACGAGGAAGCATGCCTGCAAGGCAGCTTTCAACTAGCTGCGTTCCTCGGGCACGGAGAACGTAGCACTACTCTCAGGCAGGAGGTACCCAGAATACCACTCCACTGCAGCTGGAGACACCCTCCAGGTCTGCTTATTCCACTTGCGTCTCACAAGCCTCTGAGTAACGGCGGTGGTGCAGATGTTGGAAACTCTTTCTGCAGCCAGTGTGCAACTGTGAGGGACTGAGGTTGAGCTCAACTCTCCGAAGTAAGTTGCTTTTGGACAAGACGTTCAGCTAGCTTCTCTCGTATGGCACTGAGGATGTAGCACCTGGTTCACACAGGGAATACTAGGAAATCGCTGGACTGAGCTTGGATGCACAAGTCTTGTGGGCCGTGACTTTCCATTTACCAATCACAACACTTCTGGCACGCATCGGGGTTAGGCCTGTTAGGAGCGCGGTGTAACTGCAGGCAGGATGTGGGAGGGACAGTCTGTAAGCTCAACTCTCGGAAGTATGTATGCTTTGCAGGTAGATGTCTGCTAGACACTTTGATGGGAGCTAGGACCTAGGTACACTCTCATTGAAGAAGGACGTTTGCAATGTCTGTATTGAGATCAGATACACTTGAGGAGAATCCTGTCACCTCCACATGCTCTTCACAAAACCTCTTCCGGCGCCTAAAATAAGGATGCTGGCACCTATGTCTACGTGCACTCAGGATGCGGGAGGGTCCTGCCCTGACTTCAGCTCGCACAAGGAAGCAGGCCTGCAAGCCAGCTTTCAAATAGCTGCGTTCTTAGGGCACTGAAAACGTAGCAGTACTCTCCGCCAGGAGGTACCCAGAATACCACTCCACGGCAGCTGGAGACACCCTCCAGGTCTGCTTATTCACTTTGCGTCTCACAAGCCTCTGACTAACGGCGGTGGTGCAGATGTTGGAAACTCTTTCTGCAGGCAGTATGCAACTGTGAGGGACTGAGGTTGAGCTCACCTCTCCGAAGTAAGTTGCTTTTGGACAAGACGTTCAGCTAGCTTCTCTCGTATGGCACTTAGGATGTAGCACCTGGTTCACACAGGGAATACTAGGAAATCGCTGGATTGAGCTTGGATGCACTAGTCTTCTGGGCCGGGACTTTCCGTTTACCAATCACAACACTTCAGGCACGCATCGGGGCTAGGCCTGTTAGGAGCACGGTGTACGTGCAGGCAGGATGTGGGAGGGACAGTCCATAGCTCAACTCTCGGAATTGTGTATGCTTTGCAGGCAGATGTCTGCTAGACACTTTGATGGGAGCTAGGACCTAGTACAATCTCATTGAACAAGGACGTTTGCAATGTCTGTATTGAGATCAGATACGCTTGAGGAGAATCCTGTCTCCTCCACATATTCTTCACACAACCTCTTCTGGCGCCTAACATAAGGATGCTGGCACCTATGTCTACGTGCACTCAGGATGCGGGAGGGTCCTGCCCTGACCTCAGCTCGCACAAGGAAGCAGGCCTGCAAGCCAGCTTTCAACTAGCTATGTTCTTAGGGCACTGAGAACATAGCAGTACTCTCAGCCAGGAGGTACCCAGAATACCACTCCACTGCAACTGGACACACCAAACAGGTCTGCTTATTCACCTTGCGTCTCACAAGCCTCTGACAACCGGCGGTGGTGTAGAAGTTGGAAACTCTTTCTGCAGGCAGTGTGCAACTGTGAGGGACTGAGGTTGAGCTCAACTCTCCGAAGTAAGTTGCTTTTGGGCAAGGCGTTCAGCTAGCTTCTCTCATATGGCACTTAGAATGTAGCACCTGGCTCACACAGGGAATACTAGGAAATCGCTGGATTGAGCTTGGATGCACTAGTTTTCTGGGCCAGGACTTTCCATTTACCAATCACAACACTTCAGGCACGCATCGGGGGTAGGCCTGTTAGGAGGGCGGTGTACGTGCAGGCAGGATGTGGGAGGGACAGTCCAAAGCTCAACTCTCGGAAGTGTGTATGCTTTGCAGGCAGATGTCTGCTAGACACTTTGATGGGAGCTAGGACCTACTACAAACTCATTGAACAAGGACGTTTGCAATGTCTGTATTGTGATCAGATACACTTGAGGAGAATCTGTCACTTCCAGATGCTCTTCACACAACCTCTTCTGGCGCCTAACATAAGGATGCTGGCACCTATGTCTACGTGCACTCAGGATGCGGGAGGGTCCTGCCCTGACCTCAGCTCGCACAAGGAAGCAGGCCTGCAAGCCAGCTTTCAAATAGCTGCGTTCTTAGGGCACTGAGAACGTAGCAGTACTCTCCGCCAGGAGGTACCCAGAATACCACTCCACTGCAGCTGGAGACACCCTCCAGGTCTGCTTATTCCACTTGCGTCTCACAAGCCTCTGACAAACGGCTCTGGTGCAGATGTTGGAAACTCTTTCTGCAGGCAGTATGCAACTGTGAGGGACTGAGGGTGAGGTCAACTCTCCGAAGTACGTTGCTTTTGGACAAGGCGTTCAGCTAGCTTCTCTCGTATGGCACTTAGGATGTAGCACCTGGTTCACACAGGGAATACTAGGAAATCGCTGTATTGCGCTTGGATGCACTAATGTGTGGGCCGGGACTTCCACTTACCTCTCACAGCACTTCAGGCACGCATTGAGCCTAGGCCTGTTAGGAGCGCGGTGTAACTGCAGGCAGGATGTGGGAGGGACAGGCCATAAGCTCAACACTCAGGGGCGTGTATGCCTGGGAGGCAGATGTCTGCTCCCCACTCATACCGTGGAGTTAGATCCTAGCTACACTCTCATTGAACAAGGACGTTGGCCATCGCTGTATTCAACTCACATTCCCGTGAGGACAGGTCTGACGTGTCCACACGCATTTCTAACAACCTCTCCCTGCACCTGACATGAGGATGTCAGCAGCTCCACCCAGAGGGGGACCCTAGGCGGGAGGGTCCTTTGTTGTGCTCAACTCTCAAAAGGAAGCATGCCCCGAATGCAGCTTTCCACTAGCTGCCTTCTTATGGCCGAGAGAACGTAGCAGCACTGGAAGTCAGGACGTTGCGTAAATACCGCTCTACTCCAACGAGTGACAGCACCATTGAGCCTGCAGCTTGCCCCTTGCGTCCCATGAGCTTCTGACAAACATGTCTACTGAGGATGTTCGTAACTCCATGTGCAGCAGTGTGGAAGTGGGAAGGACCGCGAGTCAGCTCATCTCACAGAAGGAAGTTCCCCTGACAGAGAGCTTGCAACTAGGTACTCAGGGTTGGAAGTTAGTATGTACCACGCATCTGAGGGAGGAAGTCGTCAGAAGTCACTGGATTGAGCTAAGAGACACTTGCCTCTCACAAAGCTTGAATCCCGTGTCCAACGAAATCCTTGGCTGCAAAGGGTACAGGCGGTCAGCTGAGGGAGTTGAAGCCATAAGCTCAACCCAAAGGAGTGTGCATGCCTTGGAGGCAGCTGTCCGCTAGGCGCGGAAATTGACAAGCAGTCACTTGGTTCTCTCTCGGCTCCTGTCCCGCGTAGAACGAAATGCTGTGCAAGCGAACCGTGCAGGCAGTCAGATGTGGGAGCGACAGGCCATAAGCTCAACTCTCGGGAGTGGTGTACGCTTGCAGGCAGATGGCTGCTAGACACCTTATTGATGGGAGCTGGGACCGAGCTACACTCTCATTGAACAAGAACGTTTGCAATGCCTGTATTGGACTCAGATTCACTTGAGCAGAGACCTGTCACTTCCATATGCTTTTCACACAACCTCTTCCGGCACCTAACATAAGGATGCTGGGACCTAGGTCTACAGGCAGTCAGGATGCGGGAGGGTCCTGCCCTGACCTCAGCTCGCACAAGGAAGTAGGCCTGCAAGTCAGCTTTCAAATAGCTGCGTTCTTAGGGCACTGAGAACGTAGCAGTACCCTCCGCCAGGAGGTACCCAGAATACCACTCCACTGCAGCTGGAGACACCATCCAGATCTGCTTATTCAACTTGCGTCTCACAAGCCTCTGACAACCGGCGGTGGTGCAGAAGTTGGAAACTCTTTCTGCAGGCAGTGTGCAACTGTGAGGGACTGATGTTGAGCTCAACTCTCCGAAGTAAGTTGCTTTTGGACAAGACAGACGATCAGCTAGCTTCTCTCGTATGGCAGATAGGATGTATCACCTGGTTCACACAGGGAATCCTAGGAAATCGCTGGATTGAGCTTGGATGCACTAGTCTTGTGGCCGGAACTTTCCACTTACCTCTCACAACACTTCAGGCACGCATCGGGGCTAGGCCTTTTAGGAGCGCGG
>NC_054831.1:134747728-134778523 GCF_018345385.1 Vulpes lagopus
TCACATACAGACTTGCAAACGTCCTTGTTCAATGAGTTTGTAGTAGGTCCTAGCTCCATCAAAGTGTCTAGCAGACATCTGCCTGCAAAGCATACACACTTCCGAGAGTTGAGCTTTGGACTGTCCCTCCCACATCCTGCCTGCACGTACAACGCCTCCTAACAGGCCTACCCCGATGCGTGCCTGAAGTGTTGTGATTGGTAAATGGAAAGTCCGGCCCAGAAAACTAGTGCATCCAAGTCAATCCAGCGATTTCCTAGTATTCCCTGTGTGAGACCAGGTGCTACATCCTAAGGCCATAGAGAGGAGCTAGCTGAACGTCTTGTCCAAAAGCAACTTACTTCGGAGAGGTTGAGCTCAACCTCTGTCCCTCACAGTTGCACACTGCCTGCAGAAAGAGTTTCCAACATCTGCACCACCGCCGTTAGTCAGAGGCTTGTGAGACGCAAGTGGAATAAGCAGACCTGGAGGGTGTCTCAGCGCCGTGTAGTGGTATTCTGGGTACCTCCTGGCGAGAGTACTGCTACGTTCTCAGTGCCCTAAGAACGCAGCTATTTGAAAGCTGGCTTGCAGGCCTGCTTCCTTGTGCGAGCTGAGGTCAGGGCAGGACCCTCCCGCATCCTGACTGCCTGTAGACCTAGGTCCCAGCATCCTTATGTTAGGTGCCGGAAGAGGTTGTGTGAAAAGCATATGGAAGTGACAGGTCTCTGCTCAAGTGAATCTGAGTCCAGTACAGACATTGCAAACGTTCTTGTTCAATGAGAGTGTAGCTCGGTCCCAGCTCCCATCAATAAGTGTCTAGCAGCCATCTGCCTGCAAAGCGTACACACTTCCGAGAGTTGAGCTTATGGCCTATCGCTCCCACATCCTGATGCCTGCACGGTTCGCTTGCACAGCATTTCGTTCTACGCGGGACAGGAGCCGAGAGAGAACCAAGTGACTGGCTTGTCAATTTCGCGCCTAGCGGACAGCTGCCTCCAAGGCATGCACACTCCTTTGGGTTGAGCTTATGGCTTCAACCTCCCTCATGCTGACCGCCTGTACCCTTTGCAGCCAAGGGATTTCGTTGGACACGGGATTCAAGCTTTGTGAGAGGCAAGTGTCTCTTAGCTCAATCCAGTGACTTCTGACGACTTCCTCCCTCAGATGCGTGGTACATACTAACTTCCAACCCTGAGTACCTAGTTGCAAGCTCTCTGTCAGGGGAACTTCCTTCTGTGAGATGAGCTGACTCGCGGTCCTTCCCACTTCCACACTGCCTGCACATGGAGTTACGAACATCCTCAGTAGACATGTTTGTCAGAAGCTCATGGGACGCAAGGGGCAAGCTGCAGGCCTCAATGGTGCTGTCACTCGTTGGAGTAGAGCGGTATTTACGCAACGTCCTGACTTCCAGTGCTGCTACGTTCTCTCGGCCATAAGAAGGCAGCTAGTGGAAAGCTGCATTCGGGGCATGCTTCCTTTTGAGAGTTGAGCACAACAAAGGACCCTCCCGCCTAGGGTCCCCCTCTGGGTGGAGCTGCTAACATCCTCATGTCAGGTGCAGGGAGAGGTTGTTAGAAATGCGTGTGGACACGTCAGACCTGTCCTCACGGGAATGTGAGTTGAATACAGCGATTGCCAACGTCCTTGTTCAATGAGAGTGTAGCTAGGATCTAACTCCACGGTATGAGTGGGGAGCAGACATCTGCCTCCCAGGCATACACGCCCCTGAGAGTTGAGCTTATGGCCTGTCCCTCCCACATCCTGCCTGCAGGTACACCGCGCTCCTAACAGGCCTAGGCTCAATGCGTGCCTGAAGTGCTGTGAGAGGTAAGTGGAAGTCCCGGCCCACACACTAGTGCATCCAAGCGCAATACAGCGATTTCCTAGTATTCCCTGTGTGAACCAGGTGCTACATCCTAAGTGCCATACGAGAGAAGCTAGCTGAACGCCTTGTCCAAAAGCAACGTACTTCGGAGAGTTGACCTCACCCTCAGTCCCTCACAGTTGCACACTGCCTGCAGAAAGAGTTTCCAACATCTGCACCAGAGCCGTTTGTCAGAGGCTTGTGAGACGCAAGTGGAATAAGCAGACCTGGAGGGTGTCTCCAGCTGCAGTGGAGTGGTGTTCTGGGTACCTCCTGGCGGAGAGTACTGCTACGTTCTCAGTGCCCTAAGAACGCAGCTATTTGAAAGCTGGCTTGCAGGCCTGCTTCCTTGTGCGAGCTGAGGTCAGGGCAGGACCCTCCCGCATCCTGAGTGCACGTAGACATAGGTGCCAGCATCCTTATGTTAGGCGCCAGAAGAGGTTGTGTGAAGAGCATCTGGAAGTGACAGATTCTCCTCAAGTGTATCTGATCACAATACAGACATTGCAAACGTCCTTGTTCAATGAGTTTGTAGTAGGTCCTAGCTCCCATCAAAGTGTCTAGCAGACATCTGCCTGCAAAGCATACACACTTCCGAGAGTTGAGCTTTGGACTGTCCCTCCCACATCCTGCCTGCACGTACAACGCCCTCCTAACAGGCCTACCCCCGATGCGTGCCTGAAGTGTTGTGATTGGTAAATGGAAAGTCCTGGCCCAGAAAACTAGTGCATCCAAGCTCAATCCAGCGATTTCCTAGTATTCCCTGTGTGAGCCAGGTGCTACATCCTAAGTGCCATATGAGAGAAGCTAGCTGAACGCCTTGCCCAAAAGCAACTTACTTCGGAGAGTTGAGCTCAACCTCAGTCCCTCACAGTTGCACACTGCCTGCAGAAAGAGTTTCCAACTTCTACACCACCGCCGGTTGTCAGAGGCTTGTGAGACGCAAGGTGAATAAGCAGACCTGGAGGGTGTCTCCAGCTGCCGTGTAGTGGTATTCTGGGTACCTCCTGGCGGAGAGTACTGCTACGTTCTCAGTGCCCTAAGAACGCAGCTATTTGAAAGCTGGCTTGCAGGCCTGCTTCCTTGTGCGAGCTGAGGTCAGGGCAGGACCCTCCCGCATCCTGAGTGCACGTAGACATAGGTGCCAGCATCCTTATTTTAGGCGCCGGAAGAGGTTTTGTGAAGAATATGTGGAGGAGACAGGATTCTCCTCAAGTGTATCTGATCACAATACAGACATTGCAAACGTCCTTGTTCAATGAGTTTGTAGTAGGTCCTAGCTCCCATCAAAGTGTCTAGCAGACATCTGCCTGCAAAGCATACACACTTCCGAGAGTTGAGCTTTGGACTGTCCCTCCCACATCCTGCCTGCACGTACAACGCCCTCCTAACAGGCCTACCCCCGATGCGTGCCTGAAGTGTTGTGATTGGTAAATGGAAAGTCCTGGCCCAGAAAACTAGTGCATCCAAGCTCAATCCAGCGGTTTCCTAGTATTCCCTGGGTGAACCAGGTGCTACATCCTAAGGGCCATACGAGAGGAGCTAGCTGAACGTCTTGTCCAAAAGCAACTTACTTCGGAGAGGTGAGCTCAACCTCTGTCCCTCACAGTTGCACACTGCCTGCAGAAAGAGTTTCCAACATCTGCACCACCGCCGTTAGTCAGAGGCTTGTGAGACGCAAGTGGAATAAGCAGACCTGGAGGGTGTCTCCAGCCGCAGTGGAGTGCTATTCTGGGTACCTCCTGGCTTAGAACACTGCTACGTTCTCAGTGCCCGAGGAACGCAGCTAGTTGAAAGCTGCCTTGCAGGCATGCTTCCTCGTGCGAGCTGAGTTCAGGGCAGGACCCTCCCGCATCCTGACTGCCTGTAGACCTAGGTCCCAGCATCCTTATGTTAGGTGCCGGAAGAGGTTGTGTGAAAAGCATATGGAAGTGACAGGTCTCTGCTCAAGTGAATCTGAGTCCAATACAGACATTGCAAACGTTCTTGTTCAATGAGAGTGTAGCTCGGTCCCAGCTCCCATTAATAAGTGTCTAACAGCCATCTGCCTGCAAAGCGTACACACTTCCGAGAGTTGAGCTTATGGCCTATCGCTCCCACATCCTGATGCCTGCACGGTTCGCTTGCACAGCATTTCGTTCTACGCGGGACAGGAGCAGAGAGAGAACCAAGTGACTGGCTTGTCAATTTCGCGCCTAGCGGACAGCTGCCTCCAAGGCATGCACACTCCTTTGGGTTGAGCTTATGGCTTCAACCTCCCTCATGCTGACCGCCTGTACCCTTTGCAGCCAAGGGATTTCGTTGGACACGGGATTCAAGCTTTGTGAGAGGCAAGTGTCTCTTAGCTCAATCCAGTGACTTCTGACGACTTCCTCCCTCAGATGCGTGGTACATACTAACTTCCAACCCTGAGTACCTAGTTGCAAGCTCTCTGTCAGGGGAACTTCCTTCTGTGAGATGAGCTGACTCGCGGTCCTTCCCACTTCCACACTGCCTGCACATGGAGTTACGAACATCCTCAGTAGACATGTTTGTCAGAAGCTCATGGGACGCAAGGGGCAAGCTGCAGGCCTCAATGGTGCTGTCACTCGTTGGAGTAGAGCGGTATTTACGCAACGTCCTGACTTCCAGTGCTGCTACGTTCTCTCGGCCATAAGAAGGCAGCTAGTGGAAAGCTGCATTCGGGGCATGCTTCCTTTTGAGAGTTGAGCACAACAAAGGACCCTCCCGCCTAGGGTCCCCCTCTGGGTGGAGCTGCTAACATCCTCATGTCAGGTGCAGGGAGAGGTTGTTAGAAATGCGTGTGGACACGTCAGACCTGTCCTCACGGGAATGTGAGTTGAATACAGCGATTGCCAACGTCCTTGTTCAATGAGAGTGTAGCTAGGATCTAACTCCACGGTATGAGTGGGGAGCAGACATCTGCCTCCCAGGCATACACGCCCCTGAGAGTTGAGCTTATGGCCTGTCCCTCCCACATCCTGCCTGCAGGTACACCGCGCTCCTAACAGGCCTAGGCTCAATGCGTGCCTGAAGTGCTGTGAGAGGTAAGTGGAAGTCCCGGCCCACACACTAGTGCATCCAAGCGCAATACAGCGATTTCCTAGTATTCCCTGTGTGAACCAGGTGCTACATCCTAAGTGCCATACGAGAGAAGCTAGCTGAACGCCTTGTCCAAAAGCAACGTACTTCGGAGAGTTGACCTCACCCTCAGTCCCTCACAGTTGCACACTGCCTGCAGAAAGAGTTTCCAACATCTGCACCAGAGCCGTTTGTCAGAGGCTTGTGAGACGCAAGTGGAATAAGCAGACCTGGAGGGTGTCTCCAGCTGCAGTGGAGTGGTGTTCTGGGTACCTCCTGGCGGAGAGTACTGCTACGTTCTCAGTGCCCTAAGAACGCAGCTATTTGAAAGCTGGCTTGCAGGCCTGCTTCCTTGTGCGAGCTGAGGTCAGGGCAGGACCCTCCCGCATCCTGAGTGCACGTAGACATAGGTGCCAGCATCCTTATGTTAGGCGCCAGAAGAGGTTGTGTGAAGAGCATCTGGAAGTGACAGATTCTCCTCAAGTGTATCTGATCACAATACAGACATTGCAAACGTCCTTGTTCAATGAGTTTGTAGTAGGTCCTAGCTCCCATCAAAGTGTCTAGCAGACATCTGCCTGCAAAGCATACACACTTCCGAGAGTTGAGCTTTGGACTGTCCCTCCCACATCCTGCCTGCACGTACAACGCCCTCCTAACAGGCCTACCCCCGATGCGTGCCTGAAGTGTTGTGATTGGTAAATGGAAAGTCCTGGCCCAGAAAACTAGTGCATCCAAGCTCAATCCAGCGATTTCCTAGTATTCCCTGTGTGAGCCAGGTGCTACATCCTAAGTGCCATATGAGAGAAGCTAGCTGAACGCCTTGCCCAAAAGCAACTTACTTCGGAGAGTTGAGCTCAACCTCAGTCCCTCACAGTTGCACACTGCCTGCAGAAAGAGTTTCCAACTTCTACACCACCGCCGGTTGTCAGAGGCTTGTGAGACGCAAGGTGAATAAGCAGACCTGGAGGGTGTCTCCAGCTGCCGTGTAGTGGTATTCTGGGTACCTCCTGGCGAAGAGTACTGCTACGTTCTCAGTGCCCTAAGAACGCAGCTATTTGAAAGCTGGCTTGCAGGCCTGCTTCCTTGTGCGAGCTGAGGTCAGGGCAGGACCCTCCCGCATCCTGACTGCCTGTAGACCTAGGTCCCAGCATCCTTATGTTAGGTGCCGGAAGAGGTTGTGTGAAAAGCATATGGAAGTGACAGGTCTCTGCTCAAGTGAATCTGAGTCCAGTACAGACATTGCAAACGTTCTTGTTCAATGAGAGTGTAGCTCGGTCCCAGCTCCCATCAATAAGTGTCTAGCAGCCATCTGCCTGCAAAGCGTACACACTTCCGAGAGTTGAGCTTATGGCCTATCGCTCCCACATCCTGATGCCTGCACGGTTCGCTTGCACAGCATTTCGTTCTACGCGGGACAGGAGCCGAGAGAGAACCAAGTGACTGGCTTGTCAATTTCGCGCCTAGCGGACAGCTGCCTCCAAGGCATGCACACTCCTTTGGGTTGAGCTTATGGCTTCAACCTCCCTCATGCTGACCGCCTGTACCCTTTGCAGCCAAGGGATTTCGTTGGACACGGGATTCAAGCTTTGTGAGAGGCAAGTGTCTCTTAGCTCAATCCAGTGACTTCTGACGACTTCCTCCCTCAGATGCGTGGTACATACTAACTTCCAACCCTGAGTACCTAGTTGCAAGCTCTCTGTCAGGGGAACTTCCTTCTGTGAGATGAGCTGACTCGCGGTCCTTCCCACTTCCACACTGCCTGCACATGGAGTTACGAACATCCTCAGTAGACATGTTTGTCAGAAGCTCATGGGACGCAAGGGGCAAGCTGCAGGCCTCAATGGTGCTGTCACTCGTTGGAGTAGAGCGGTATTTACGCAACGTCCTGACTTCCAGTGCTGCTACGTTCTCTCGGCCATAAGAAGGCAGCTAGTGGAAAGCTGCATTCGGGGCATGCTTCCTTTTGAGAGTTGAGCACAACAAAGGACCCTCCCGCCTAGGGTCCCCCTCTGGGTGGAGCTGCTAACATCCTCATGTCAGGTGCAGGGAGAGGTTGTTAGAAATGCGTGTGGACACGTCAGACCTGTCCTCACGGGAATGTGAGTTGAATACAGCGATTGCCAACGTCCTTGTTCAATGAGAGTGTAGCTAGGATCTAACTCCACGGTATGAGTGGGGAGCAGACATCTGCCTCCCAGGCATACACGCCCCTGAGAGTTGAGCTTATGGCCTGTCCCTCCCACATCCTGCCTGCAGGTACACCGCGCTCCTAACAGGCCTAGGCTCAATGCGTGCCTGAAGTGCTGTGAGAGGTAAGTGGAAGTCCCGGCCCACACACTAGTGCATCCAAGCGCAATACAGCGATTTCCTAGTATTCCCTGTGTGAACCAGGTGCTACATCCTAAGTGCCATACGAGAGAAGCTAGCTGAACGCCTTGTCCAAAAGCAACGTACTTCGGAGAGTTGACCTCACCCTCAGTCCCTCACAGTTGCACACTGCCTGCAGAAAGAGTTTCCCACATCTGCACCACAGCCGTTTGTCAGAGGCTTGTGAGACGCAAGTGGAATAAGCAGACCTGGAGGGTGTCTCCAGCTGCAGTGGAGTGGTGTTCTGGGTACCTCCTGGCGGAGAGTACTGCTACGTTCTCAGTGCCCTAAGAACGCAGCTATTTGAAAGCTGGCTTGCAGGCCTGCTTCCTTGTGCGAGCTGAGGTCAGGGCAGGACCCTCCCGCATCCTGAGTGCACGTAGACATAGGTGCCAGCATCCTTATGTTAGGCGCCAGAAGAGGTTGTGTGAAGAGCATCTGGAGGAGACAGGATTCTCCTCAAGCGTATCTGATCTCAATACAGACATTGCAAACGTCCTTGTTCAATGAGATTGTACTAGGTCCTAGCTCCCATCAAAGTGTCTAGCAGACATCTGCCTGCAAAGCATACACAATTCCGAGAGTTGAGCTATGGAATGTCCCTCCCACATCCTGCCTGCACGTACAACGCCCTCCTAACAGGCCTACCCCCGATGCGTGCCTGAAGTGTTGTGATTGGTAAACGGAAAGTCCCGGCCCAGAAGACTAGTGCATCCAAGTTCAATCCAGCGATTTCCTAGTATTCCCTGTGTGAGCCAGGTGCTACATCCTAAGGGCCATACGAGAGGAGCTAGCTGAACGTCTTGTCCAAAAGCAACTTACTTCGGAGAGGTGAGCTCAACCTCTGTCCCTCACAGTTGCACACTGCCTGCAGAAAGAGTTTCCAACATCTGCACCACCGCCGTTAGTCAGAGGCTTGTGAGACGCAAGTGGAATAAGCAGACCTGGAGGGTGTCTCCAGCTGCAGTGGAGTGCTATTCTGGGTACCTCCTGGCTTAGAACACTGCTACGTTCTCAGTGCCCGAGGAACGCAGCTAGTTGAAAGCTGCCTTGCAGGCATGCTTCCTCGTGCGAGCTGAGTTCAGGGCAGGACCCTCCCGCATCCTGACTGCCTGTAGACCTAGGTCCCAGCATCCTTATGTTAGGTGCCGGAAGAGGTTGTGTGAAAAGCATATGGAAGTGACAGGTCTCTGCTCAAGTGAATCTGAGTCCAATACAGACATTGCAAACGTTCTTGTTCAATGAGAGTGTAGCTCGGTCCCAGCTCCCATCAATAAGTGTCTAGCAGCCATCTGCCTGCAAAGCGTACACACTTCCGAGAGTTGAGCTTATGGCCTATCGCTCCCACATCCTGACTGCCTGCACGGTTCGCTTGCACAGCATTTCGTTCTACGCGGGAAAGGAGCCGAGAGAGAACCAAGTGACTGGCTTGTCAATTTCGCGCCTAGCGGACAGCTGCCTCCAAGGCATGCACACTCCTTTGGGTTGAGCTTATGGCTTCAACCTCCCTCATGCTGACCGCCTGTACCCTTTGCAGCCAAGGGATTTCGTTGGACACGGGATTCAAGCTTTGTGAGAGGCAAGTGTCTCTTAGCTCAATCCAGTGACTTCTGACGACTTCCTCCCTCAGATGCGTGGTACATACTAACTTCCAACCCTGAGTACCTAGTTGCAAGCTCTCTGTCAGGGGAACTTCCTTCTGTGAGATGAGCTGACTCGCGGTCCTTCCCACTTCCACACTGCCTGCACATGGAGTTACGAACATCCTCAGTAGACATGTTTGTCAGAAGCTCATGGGACGCAAGGGGCAAGCTGCAGGCCTCAATGGTGCTGTCACTCGTTGGAGTAGAGCGGTATTTACGCAACGTCCTGACTTCCAGTGCTGCTACGTTCTCTCGGCCATAAGAAGGCAGCTAGTGGAAAGCTGCATTCGGGGCATGCTTCCTTTTGAGAGTTGAGCACAACAAAGGACCCTCCCGCCTAGGGTCCCCCTCTGGGTGGAGCTGCTAACATCCTCATGTCAGGTGCAGGGAGAGGTTGTTAGAAATGCGTGTGGACACGTCAGACCTGTCCTCACGGGAATGTGAGTTGAATACAGCGATTGCCAACGTCCTTGTTCAATGAGAGTGTAGCTAGGATCTAACTCCACGGTATGAGTGGGGAGCAGACATCTGCCTCCCAGGCATACACGCCCCTGAGAGTTGAGCTTATGGCCTGTCCCTCCCACATCCTGCCTGCAGGTACACCGCGCTCCTAACAGGCCTAGGCTCAATGCGTGCCTGAAGTGCTGTGAGAGGTAAGTGGAAGTCCCGGCCCACACACTAGTGCATCCAAGCGCAATACAGCGATTTCCTAGTATTCCCTGTGTGAACCAGGTGCTACATCCTAAGTGCCATACGAGAGAAGCTAGCTGAACGCCTTGTCCAAAAGCAACGTACTTCGGAGAGTTGACCTCACCCTCAGTCCCTCACAGTTGCACACTGCCTGCAGAAAGAGTTTCCCACATCTGCACCACAGCCGTTTGTCAGAGGCTTGTGAGACGCAAGTGGAATAAGCAGACCTGGAGGGTGTCTCCAGCTGCAGTGGAGTGGTGTTCTGGGTACCTCCTGGCGGAGAGTACTGCTACGTTCTCAGTGCCCTAAGAACGCAGCTATTTGAAAGCTGGCTTGCAGGCCTGCTTCCTTGTGCGAGCTGAGGTCAGGGCAGGACCCTCCCGCATCCTGAGTGCACGTAGACATAGGTGCCAGCATCCTTATGTTAGGCGCCAGAAGAGGTTGTGTGAAGAGCATCTGGAAGTGACAGATTCTCCTCAAGTGTATCTGATCACAATACAGACATTGCAAACGTCCTTGTTCAATGAGTTTGTAGTAGGTCCTAGCTCCCATCAAAGTGTCTAGCAGACATCTGCCTGCAAAGCATACACACTTCCGAGAGTTGAGCTTTGGACTGTCCCTCCCACATCCTGCCTGCACGTACAACGCCCTCCTAACAGGCCTACCCCCGATGCGTGCCTGAAGTGTTGTGATTGGTAAATGGAAAGTCCTGGCCCAGAAGACTAGTGCATCCAAGCTCAATCCAGCGATTTCCTAGTATTCCCTGTGTGAGCCAGGTGCTACATCCTAAGTGCCATATGAGAGAAGCTAGCTGAACGCCTTGCCCAAAAGCAACTTACTTCGGAGAGTTGAGCTCAACCTCAGTCCCTCACAGTTGCACACTGCCTGCAGAAAGAGTTTCCAACTTCTACACCACCGCCGTTAGTCAGAGGCTTGTGAGACGCAAGGTGAATAAGCAGACCTGGAGGGTGTCTCCAGCTGCAGTGGAGTGCTATTCTGGGTACCTCCTGGCTTAGAACACTGCTACGTTCTCAGTGCCCTAGGAACGCAGCTAGTTGAAAGCTGCCTTGCAGGCCTGCTTCCTCGTGCGAGCTGAGGTCAGGGCAGGACCCTCCCGCATCCTGACTGCCTGTAGACCTAGGTCCCAGCATCCTTATGTTAGGTGCCGGAAGAGGTTGTGTGAAAAGCATATGGAAGTGACAGGTCTCTGCTCAAGTGAATCTGAGTCCAGTACAGACATTGCAAACGTTCTTGTTCAATGAGAGTGTAGCTCGGTCCCAGCTCCCATCAATAAGTGTCTAGCAGCCATCTGCCTGCAAAGCGTACACACTTCCGAGAGTTGAGCTTATGGCCTATCGCTCCCACATCCTGACTGCCTGCACGGTTCGCTTGCACAGCATTTCGTTCTACGCGGGACAGGAGCCGAGAGAGAACCAAGTGACTGGCTTGTCAATTTCGCGCCTAGCGGACAGCTGCCTCCAAGGCATGCACACTCCTTTGGGTTGAGCTTATGGCTTCAACCTCCCTCATGCTGACCGCCTGTACCCTTTGCAGCCAAGGGATTTCGTTGGACACGGGATTCAAGCTTTGTGAGAGGCAAGTGTCTCTTAGCTCAATCCAGTGACTTCTGACGACTTCCTCCCTCAGATGCGTGGTACATACTAACTTCCAACCCTGAGTACCTAGTTGCAAGCTCTCTGTCAGGGGAACTTCCTTCTGTGAGATGAGCTGACTCGCGGTCCTTCCCACTTCCACACTGCCTGCACATGGAGTTACGAACATCCTCAGTAGACATGTTTGTCAGAAGCTCATGGGACGCAAGGGGCAAGCTGCAGGCCTCAATGGTGCTGTCACTCGTTGGAGTAGAGCGGTATTTACGCAACGTCCTGACTTCCAGTGCTGCTACGTTCTCTCGGCCATAAGAAGGCAGCTAGTGGAAAGCTGCATTCGGGGCATGCTTCCTTTTGAGAGTTGAGCACAACAAAGGACCCTCCCGCCTAGGGTCCCCCTCTGGGTGGAGCTGCTAACATCCTCATGTCAGGTGCAGGGAGAGGTTGTTAGAAATGCGTGTGGACACGTCAGACCTGTCCTCACGGGAATGTGAGTTGAATACAGCGATTGCCAACGTCCTTGTTCAATGAGAGTGTAGCTAGGATCTAACTCCACGGTATGAGTGGGGAGCAGACATCTGCCTCCCAGGCATACACGCCCCTGAGAGTTGAGCTTATGGCCTGTCCCTCCCACATCCTGCCTGCAGGTACACCGCGCTCCTAACAGGCCTAGGCTCAATGCGTGCCTGAAGTGCTGTGAGAGGTAAGTGGAAGTCCCGGCCCACACACTAGTGCATCCAAGCGCAATACAGCGATTTCCTAGTATTCCCTGTGTGAACCAGGTGCTACATCCTAAGTGCCATACGAGAGAAGCTAGCTGAACGCCTTGTCCAAAAGCAACGTACTTCGGAGAGTTGACCTCACCCTCAGTCCCTCACAGTTGCACACTGCCTGCAGAAAGAGTTTCCAACATCTGCACCAGAGCCGTTTGTCAGAGGCTTGTGAGACGCAAGTGGAATAAGCAGACCTGGAGGGTGTCTCCAGCTGCAGTGGAGTGGTGTTCTGGGTACCTCCTGGCGGAGAGTACTGCTACGTTCTCAGTGCCCTAAGAACGCAGCTATTTGAAAGCTGGCTTGCAGGCCTGCTTCCTTGTGCGAGCTGAGGTCAGGGCAGGACCCTCCCGCATCCTGAGTGCACGTAGACATAGGTGCCAGCATCCTTATGTTAGGCGCCAGAAGAGGTTGTGTGAAGAGCATCTGGAAGTGACAGATTCTCCTCAAGTGTATCTGATCACAATACAGACATTGCAAACGTCCTTGTTCAATGAGTTTGTAGTAGGTCCTAGCTCCCATCAAAGTGTCTAGCAGACATCTGCCTGCAAAGCATACACACTTCCGAGAGTTGAGCTTTGGACTGTCCCTCCCACATCCTGCCTGCACGTACAACGCCCTCCTAACAGGCCTACCCCCGATGCGTGCCTGAAGTGTTGTGATTGGTAAACGGAAAGTCCCGGCCCAGAAGACTAGTGCATCCAAGTTCAATCCAGCGATTTCCTAGTATTCCCTGTGTGAGCCAGGTGCTACATCCTAAGGGCCATACGAGAGGAGCTAGCTGAACGTCTTGTCCAAAAGCAACTTACTTCGGAGAGGTGAGCTCAACCTCTGTCCCTCACAGTTGCACACTGCCTGCAGAAAGAGTTTCCAACATCTGCACCACCGCCGTTAGTCAGAGGCTTGTGAGACGCAAGTGGAATAAGCAGACCTGGAGGGTGTCTCCAGCTGCAGTGGAGTGCTATTCTGGGTACCTCCTGGCTTAGAACACTGCTACGTTCTCAGTGCCCGAGGAACGCAGCTAGTTGAAAGCTGCCTTGCAGGCATGCTTCCTCGTGCGAGCTGAGTTCAGGGCAGGACCCTCCCGCATCCTGACTGCCTGTAGACCTAGGTCCCAGCATCCTTATGTTAGGTGCCGGAAGAGGTTGTGTGAAAAGCATATGGAAGTGACAGGTCTCTGCTCAAGTGAATCTGAGTCCAATACAGACATTGCAAACGTTCTTGTTCAATGAGAGTGTAGCTCGGTCCCAGCTCCCATCAATAAGTGTCTAGCAGCCATCTGCCTGCAAAGCGTACACACTTCCGAGAGTTGAGCTTATGGCCTATCGCTCCCACATCCTGATGCCTGCACGGTTCGCTTGCACAGCATTTCGTTCTACGCGGGACAGGAGCCGAGAGAGAACCAAGTGACTGGCTTGTCAATTTCGCGCCTAGCGGACAGCTGCCTCCAAGGCATGCACACTCCTTTGGGTTGAGCTTATGGCTTCAACCTCCCTCATGCTGACCGCCTGTACCCTTTGCAGCCAAGGGATTTCGTTGGACACGGGATTCAAGCTTTGTGAGAGGCAAGTGTCTCTTAGCTCAATCCAGTGACTTCTGACGACTTCCTCCCTCAGATGCGTGGTACATACTAACTTCCAACCCTGAGTACCTAGTTGCAAGCTCTCTGTCAGGGGAACTTCCTTCTGTGAGATGAGCTGACTCGCGGTCCTTCCCACTTCCACACTGCCTGCACATGGAGTTACGAACATCCTCAGTAGACATGTTTGTCAGAAGCTCATGGGACGCAAGGGGCAAGCTGCAGGCCTCAATGGTGCTGTCACTCGTTGGAGTAGAGCGGTATTTACGCAACGTCCTGACTTCCAGTGCTGCTACGTTCTCTCGGCCATAAGAAGGCAGCTAGTGGAAAGCTGCATTCGGGGCATGCTTCCTTTTGAGAGTTGAGCACAACAAAGGACCCTCCCGCCTAGGGTCCCCCTCTGGGTGGAGCTGCTAACATCCTCATGTCAGGTGCAGGGAGAGGTTGTTAGAAATGCGTGTGGACACGTCAGACCTGTCCTCACGGGAATGTGAGTTGAATACAGCGATTGCCAACGTCCTTGTTCAATGAGAGTGTAGCTAGGATCTAACTCCACGGTATGAGTGGGGAGCAGACATCTGCCTCCCAGGCATACACGCCCCTGAGAGTTGAGCTTATGGCCTGTCCCTCCCACATCCTGCCTGCAGGTACACCGCGCTCCTAACAGGCCTAGGCTCAATGCGTGCCTGAAGTGCTGTGAGAGGTAAGTGGAAGTCCCGGCCCACACACTAGTGCATCCAAGCGCAATACAGCGATTTCCTAGTATTCCCTGTGTGAACCAGGTGCTACATCCTAAGTGCCATACGAGAGAAGCTAGCTGAACGCCTTGTCCAAAAGCAACGTACTTCGGAGAGTTGACCTCACCCTCAGTCCCTCACAGTTGCACACTGCCTGCAGAAAGAGTTTCCAACATCTGCACCAGAGCCGTTTGTCAGAGGCTTGTGAGACGCAAGTGGAATAAGCAGACCTGGAGGGTGTCTCCAGCTGCAGTGGAGTGGTGTTCTGGGTACCTCCTGGCGGAGAGTACTGCTACGTTCTCAGTGCCCTAAGAACGCAGCTATTTGAAAGCTGGCTTGCAGGCCTGCTTCCTTGTGCGAGCTGAGGTCAGGGCAGGACCCTCCCGCATCCTGAGTGCACGTAGACATAGGTGCCAGCATCCTTATGTTAGGCGCCAGAAGAGGTTGTGTGAAGAGCATCTGGAAGTGACAGATTCTCCTCAAGTGTATCTGATCACAATACAGACATTGCAAACGTCCTTGTTCAATGAGTTTGTAGTAGGTCCTAGCTCCCATCAAAGTGTCTAGCAGACATCTGCCTGCAAAGCATACACACTTCCGAGAGTTGAGCTTTGGACTGTCCCTCCCACATCCTGCCTGCACGTACAACGCCCTCCTAACAGGCCTACCCCCGATGCGTGCCTGAAGTGTTGTGATTGGTAAATGGAAAGTCCTGGCCCAGAAAACTAGTGCATCCAAGCTCAATCCAGCGATTTCCTAGTATTCCCTGTGTGAGCCAGGTGCTACATCCTAAGTGCCATATGAGAGAAGCTAGCTGAACGCCTTGCCCAAAAGCAACTTACTTCGGAGAGTTGAGCTCAACCTCAGTCCCTCACAGTTGCACACTGCCTGCAGAAAGAGTTTCCAACTTCTACACCACCGCCGGTTGTCAGAGGCTTGTGAGACGCAAGGTGAATAAGCAGACCTGGAGGGTGTCTCCAGCTGCCGTGTAGTGGTATTCTGGGTACCTCCTGGCGAAGAGTACTGCTACGTTCTCAGTGCCCTAAGAACGCAGCTATTTGAAAGCTGGCTTGCAGGCCTGCTTCCTTGTGCGAGCTGAGGTCAGGGCAGGACCCTCCCGCATCCTGACTGCCTGTAGACCTAGGTCCCAGCATCCTTATGTTAGGTGCCGGAAGAGGTTGTGTGAAAAGCATATGGAAGTGACAGGTCTCTGCTCAAGTGAATCTGAGTCCAGTACAGACATTGCAAACGTTCTTGTTCAATGAGAGTGTAGCTCGGTCCCAGCTCCCATCAATAAGTGTCTAGCAGCCATCTGCCTGCAAAGCGTACACACTTCCGAGAGTTGAGCTTATGGCCTATCGCTCCCACATCCTGATGCCTGCACGGTTCGCTTGCACAGCATTTCGTTCTACGCGGGACAGGAGCCGAGAGAGAACCAAGTGACTGGCTTGTCAATTTCGCGCCTAGCGGACAGCTGCCTCCAAGGCATGCACACTCCTTTGGGTTGAGCTTATGGCTTCAACCTCCCTCATGCTGACCGCCTGTACCCTTTGCAGCCAAGGGATTTCGTTGGACACGGGATTCAAGCTTTGTGAGAGGCAAGTGTCTCTTAGCTCAATCCAGTGACTTCTGACGACTTCCTCCCTCAGATGCGTGGTACATACTAACTTCCAACCCTGAGTACCTAGT
Source organism: Vulpes lagopus (assembly GCF_018345385.1). NCBI lineage: Eukaryota > Metazoa > Chordata > Mammalia > Carnivora > Canidae > Vulpes > Vulpes lagopus. Next base: position 134,763,747 of record NC_054831.1, read on the forward strand.
TGCAAGCTCTCTGTCAGGGGAACTTCCTTCTGTGAGATGAGCTGACTCGCGGTCCTTCCCACTTCCACACTGCCTGCACATGGAGTTACGAACATCCTCAGTAGACATGTTTGTCAGAAGCTCATGGGACGCAAGGGGCAAGCTGCAGGCCTCAATGGTGCTGTCACTCGTTGGAGTAGAGCGGTATTTACGCAACGTCCTGACTTCCAGTGCTGCTACGTTCTCTCGGCCATAAGAAGGCAGCTAGTGGAAAGCTGCATTCGGGGCATGCTTCCTTTTGAGAGTTGAGCACAACAAAGGACCCTCCCGCCTAGGGTCCCCCTCTGGGTGGAGCTGCTAACATCCTCATGTCAGGTGCAGGGAGAGGTTGTTAGAAATGCGTGTGGACACGTCAGACCTGTCCTCACGGGAATGTGAGTTGAATACAGCGATTGCCAACGTCCTTGTTCAATGAGAGTGTAGCTAGGATCTAACTCCACGGTATGAGTGGGGAGCAGACATCTGCCTCCCAGGCATACACGCCCCTGAGAGTTGAGCTTATGGCCTGTCCCTCCCACATCCTGCCTGCAGGTACACCGCGCTCCTAACAGGCCTAGGCTCAATGCGTGCCTGAAGTGCTGTGAGAGGTAAGTGGAAGTCCCGGCCCACACACTAGTGCATCCAAGCGCAATACAGCGATTTCCTAGTATTCCCTGTGTGAACCAGGTGCTACATCCTAAGTGCCATACGAGAGAAGCTAGCTGAACGCCTTGTCCAAAAGCAACGTACTTCGGAGAGTTGACCTCACCCTCAGTCCCTCACAGTTGCACACTGCCTGCAGAAAGAGTTTCCAACATCTGCACCAGAGCCGTTTGTCAGAGGCTTGTGAGACGCAAGTGGAATAAGCAGACCTGGAGGGTGTCTCCAGCTGCAGTGGAGTGGTGTTCTGGGTACCTCCTGGCGGAGAGTACTGCTACGTTCTCAGTGCCCTAAGAACGCAGCTATTTGAAAGCTGGCTTGCAGGCCTGCTTCCTTGTGCGAGCTGAGGTCAGGGCAGGACCCTCCCGCATCCTGAGTGCACGTAGACATAGGTGCCAGCATCCTTATGTTAGGCGCCAGAAGAGGTTGTGTGAAGAGCATCTGGAGGAGACAGGATTCTCCTCAAGCGTATCTGATCTCAATACAGACATTGCAAACGTCCTTGTTCAATGAGATTGTACTAGGTCCTAGCTCCCATCAAAGTGTCTAGCAGACATCTGCCTGCAAAGCATACACACTTCCGAGAGTTGAGCTATGGAATGTCCCTCCCACATCCTGCCTGCACGTACAACGCCCTCCTAACAGGCCTACCCCCGATGCGTGCCTGAAGTGTTGTGATTGGTAAACGGAAAGTCCCGGCCCAGAAGACTAGTGCATCCAAGTTCAATCCAGCGATTTCCTAGTATTCCCTGTGTGAGCCAGGTGCTACATCCTAAGGGCCATACGAGAGGAGCTAGCTGAACGTCTTGTCCAAAAGCAACTTACTTCGGAGAGGTGAGCTCAACCTCTGTCCCTCACAGTTGCACACTGCCTGCAGAAAGAGTTTCCAACATCTGCACCACCGCCGTTAGTCAGAGGCTTGTGAGACGCAAGTGGAATAAGCAGACCTGGAGGGTGTCTCCAGCTGCAGTGGAGTGCTATTCTGGGTACCTCCTGGCTTAGAACACTGCTACGTTCTCAGTGCCCGAGGAACGCAGCTAGTTGAAAGCTGCCTTGCAGGCATGGTTCCTCGTGCGAGCTGAGTTCAGGGCAGGACCCTCCCGCATCCTGACTGCCTGTAGACCTAGGTCCCAGCATCCTTATGTTAGGTGCCGGAAGAGGTTGTGTGAAAAGCATATGGAAGTGACAGGTCTCTGCTCAAGTGAATCTGAGTCCAATACAGGCATTGCAAACGTTCTTGTTCAATGAGAGTGTAGCTCGGTCCCAGCTCCCATCAATAAGTGTCTAGCAGCCATCTGCCTGCAAAGCGTACACACTCCCGAGAGTTGAGCTTATGGCCTATCGCTCCCACATCTGACTGCCTGCACGGTTCGCTTGCATAGCATTTCGTTCTACGCGGGACAGGAGCCGAGAGAGAACCAAGTGACTGGCTTGTCAATTTCGCGCCTAGCGGACAGCTGCCTCCAAGGCATGCACACTCCTTTGGGTTGAGCTTATGGCTTCAACCTCCCTCATGCTGACCGCCTGTACCCTTTGCAGCCAAGGGATTTCGTTGGACACGGGATTCAAGCTTTGTGAGAGGCAAGTGTCTCTTAGCTCAATCCAGTGACTTCTGACGACTTCCTCCCTCAGATGCGTGGTACATACTAACTTCCAACCCTGAGTACCTAGTTGCAAGCTCTCTGTCAGGGGAACTTCCTTCTGTGAGATGAGCTGACTCGCGGTCCTTCCCACTTCCACACTGCCTGCACATGGAGTTACGAACATCCTCAGTAGACATGTTTGTCAGAAGCTCATGGGACGCAAGGGGCAAGCTGCAGGCCTCAATGGTGCTGTCACTCGTTGGAGTAGAGCGGTATTTACGCAACGTCCTGACTTCCAGTGCTGCTACGTTCTCTCGGCCATAAGAAGGCAGCTAGTGGAAAGCTGCATTCGGGGCATGCTTCCTTTTGAGAGTTGAGCACAACAAAGGACCCTCCCGCCTAGGGTCCCCCTCTGGGTGGAGCTGCTAACATCCTCATGTCAGGTGCAGGGAGAGGTTGTTAGAAATGCGTGTGGACACGTCAGACCTGTCCTCACGGGAATGTGAGTTGAATACAGCGATTGCCAACGTCCTTGTTCAATGAGAGTGTAGCTAGGATCTAACTCCACGGTATGAGTGGGGAGCAGACATCTGCCTCCCAGGCATACACGCCCCTGAGAGTTGAGCTTATGGCCTGTCCCTCCCACATCCTGCCTGCAGGTACACCGCGCTCCTAACAGGCCTAGGCTCAATGCGTGCCTGAAGTGCTGTGAGAGGTAAGTGGAAGTCCCGGCCCACACACTAGTGCATCCAAGCGCAATACAGCGATTTCCTAGTATTCCCTGTGTGAACCAGGTGCTACATCCTAAGTGCCATACGAGAGAAGCTAGCTGAACGCCTTGTCCAAAAGCAACGTACTTCGGAGAGTTGACCTCACCCTCAGTCCCTCACAGTTGCACACTGCCTGCAGAAAGAGTTTCCCACATCTGCACCACAGCCGTTTGTCAGAGGCTTGTGAGACGCAAGTGGAATAAGCAGACCTGGAGGGTGTCTCCAGCTGCAGTGGAGTGGTGTTCTGGGTACCTCCTGGCGGAGAGTACTGCTACGTTCTCAGTGCCCTAAGAACGCAGCTATTTGAAAGCTGGCTTGCAGGCCTGCTTCCTTGTGCGAGCTGAGGTCAGGGCAGGACCCTCCCGCATCCTGAGTGCACGTAGACATAGGTGCCAGCATCCTTATGTTAGGCGCCAGAAGAGGTTGTGTGAAGAGCATCTGGAAGTGACAGATTCTCCTCAAGTGTATCTGATCACAATACAGACATTGCAAACGTCCTTGTTCAATGAGTTTGTAGTAGGTCCTAGCTCCCATCAAAGTGTCTAGCAGACATCTGCCTGCAAAGCATACACACTTCCGAGAGTTGAGCTTTGGACTGTCCCTCCCACATCCTGCCTGCACGTACAACGCCCTCCTAACAGGCCTACCCCCGATGCGTGCCTGAAGTGTTGTGATTGGTAAACGGAAAGTCCCGGCCCAGAAGACTAGTGCATCCAAGTTCAATCCAGCGATTTCCTAGTATTCCCTGTGTGAGCCAGGTGCTACATCCTAAGGGCCATACGAGAGGAGCTAGCTGAACGTCTTGTCCAAAAGCAACTTACTTCGGAGAGGTGAGCTCAACCTCTGTCCCTCACAGTTGCACACTGCCTGCAGAAAGAGTTTCCAACATCTGCACCACCGCCGTTAGTCAGAGGCTTGTGAGACGCAAGTGGAATAAGCAGACCTGGAGGGTGTCTCCAGCTGCAGTGGAGTGCTATTCTGGGTACCTCCTGGCTTAGAACACTGCTACGTTCTCAGTGCCCGAGGAACGCAGCTAGTTGAAAGCTGCCTTGCAGGCATGCTTCCTCGTGCGAGCTGAGTTCAGGGCAGGACCCTCCCGCATCCTGACTGCCTGTAGACCTAGGTCCCAGCATCCTTATGTTAGGTGCCGGAAGAGGTTGTGTGAAAAGCATATGGAAGTGACAGGTCTCTGCTCAAGTGAATCTGAGTCCAATACAGGCATTGCAAACGTTCTTGTTCAATGAGAGTGTAGCTCGGTCCCAGCTCCCATCAATAAGTGTCTAGCAGCCATCTGCCTGCAAAGCGTACACACTCCCGAGAGTTGAGCTTATGGCCTATCGCTCCCACATCTGACTGCCTGCACGGTTCGCTTGCATAGCATTTCGTTCTACGCGGGACAGGAGCCGAGAGAGAACCAAGTGACTGGCTTGTCAATTTCGCGCCTAGCGGACAGCTGCCTCCAAGGCATGCACACTCCTTTGGGTTGAGCTTATGGCTTCAACCTCCCTCATGCTGACCGCCTGTACCCTTTGCAGCCAAGGGATTTCGTTGGACACGGGATTCAAGCTTTGTGAGAGGCAAGTGTCTCTTAGCTCAATCCAGTGACTTCTGACGACTTCCTCCCTCAGATGCGTGGTACATACTAACTTCCAACCCTGAGTACCTAGTTGCAAGCTCTCTGTCAGGGGAACTTCCTTCTGTGAGATGAGCTGACTCGCGGTCCTTCCCACTTCCACACTGCCTGCACATGGAGTTACGAACATCCTCAGTAGACATGTTTGTCAGAAGCTCATGGGACGCAAGGGGCAAGCTGCAGGCCTCAATGGTGCTGTCACTCGTTGGAGTAGAGCGGTATTTACGCAACGTCCTGACTTCCAGTGCTGCTACGTTCTCTCGGCCATAAGAAGGCAGCTAGTGGAAAGCTGCATTCGGGGCATGCTTCCTTTTGAGAGTTGAGCACAACAAAGGACCCTCCCGCCTAGGGTCCCCCTCTGGGTGGAGCTGCTAACATCCTCATGTCAGGTGCAGGGAGAGGTTGTTAGAAATGCGTGTGGACACGTCAGACCTGTCCTCACGGGAATGTGAGTTGAATACAGCGATTGCCAACGTCCTTGTTCAATGAGAGTGTAGCTAGGATCTAACTCCACGGTATGAGTGGGGAGCAGACATCTGCCTCCCAGGCATACACGCCCCTGAGAGTTGAGCTTATGGCCTGTCCCTCCCACATCCTGCCTGCAGGTACACCGCGCTCCTAACAGGCCTAGGCTCAATGCGTGCCTGAAGTGCTGTGAGAGGTAAGTGGAAGTCCCGGCCCACACACTAGTGCATCCAAGCGCAATACAGCGATTTCCTAGTATTCCCTGTGTGAACCAGGTGCTACATCCTAAGTGCCATACGAGAGAAGCTAGCTGAACGCCTTGTCCAAAAGCAACGTACTTCGGAGAGTTGACCTCACCCTCAGTCCCTCACAGTTGCACACTGCCTGCAGAAAGAGTTTCCAACATCTGCACCAGAGCCGTTTGTCAGAGGCTTGTGAGACGCAAGTGGAATAAGCAGACCTGGAGGGTGTCTCCAGCTGCAGTGGAGTGGTGTTCTGGGTACCTCCTGGCGGAGAGTACTGCTACGTTCTCAGTGCCCTAAGAACGCAGCTATTTGAAAGCTGGCTTGCAGGCCTGCTTCCTTGTGCGAGCTGAGGTCAGGGCAGGACCCTCCCGCATCCTGAGTGCACGTAGACATAGGTGCCAGCATCCTTATGTTAGGCGCCAGAAGAGGTTGTGTGAAGAGCATCTGGAAGTGACAGATTCTCCTCAAGTGTATCTGATCACAATACAGACATTGCAAACGTCCTTGTTCAATGAGTTTGTAGTAGGTCCTAGCTCCCATCAAAGTGTCTAGCAGACATCTGCCTGCAAAGCATACACACTTCCGAGAGTTGAGCTTTGGACTGTCCCTCCCACATCCTGCCTGCACGTACAACGCCCTCCTAACAGGCCTACCCCCGATGCGTGCCTGAAGTGTTGTGATTGGTAAATGGAAAGTCCTGGCCCAGAAAACTAGTGCATCCAAGCTCAATCCAGCGATTTCCTAGTATTCCCTGTGTGAGCCAGGTGCTACATCCTAAGTGCCATATGAGAGAAGCTAGCTGAACGCCTTGCCCAAAAGCAACTTACTTCGGAGAGTTGAGCTCAACCTCAGTCCCTCACAGTTGCACACTGCCTGCAGAAAGAGTTTCCAACTTCTACACCACCGCCGGTTGTCAGAGGCTTGTGAGACGCAAGGTGGAATAAGCAGACCTGGAGGGTGTCTCCAGCTGCAGTGGAGTGCTATTCTGGGTACCTCCTGGCGAAGAGTACTGCTACGTTCTCAGTGCCCGAGAACGCAGCTAGTTGAAAGCTGCTTGCAGGCCTGCTTCCTTGTGCGAGCTGAGGTCAGGGCAGGACCCTCCCGCATCCTGACTGCCTGTAGACCTAGGTCCCAGCATCCTTATGTTAGGTGCCGGAAGAGGTTGTGTGAAAAGCATATGGAAGTGACAGGTCTCTGCTCAAGTGAATCTGAGTCCAATACAGACATTGCAAACGTTCTTGTTCAATGAGAGTGTAGCTCGGTCCCAGCTCCCATCAATAAGTGTCTAGCAGCCATCTGCCTGCAAAGCGTACACACTTCCGAGAGTTGAGCTTATGGCCTATCGCTCCCACATCCTGATGCCTGCACGGTTCGCTTGCACAGCATTTCGTTCTACGCGGGACAGGAGCCGAGAGAGAACCAAGTGACTGGCTTGTCAATTTCGCGCCTAGCGGACAGCTGCCTCCAAGGCATGCACACTCCTTTGGGTTGAGCTTATGGCTTCAACCTCCCTCATGCTGACCGCCTGTACCCTTTGCAGCCAAGGGATTTCGTTGGACACGGGATTCAAGCTTTGTGAGAGGCAAGTGTCTCTTAGCTCAATCCAGTGACTTCTGACGACTTCCTCCCTCAGATGCGTGGTACATACTAACTTCCAACCCTGAGTACCTAGTTGCAAGCTCTCTGTCAGGGGAACTTCCTTCTGTGAGATGAGCTGACTCGCGGTCCTTCCCACTTCCACACTGCCTGCACATGGAGTTACGAACATCCTCAGTAGACATGTTTGTCAGAAGCTCATGGGACGCAAGGGGCAAGCTGCAGGCCTCAATGGTGCTGTCACTCGTTGGAGTAGAGCGGTATTTACGCAACGTCCTGACTTCCAGTGCTGCTACGTTCTCTCGGCCATAAGAAGGCAGCTAGTGGAAAGCTGCATTCGGGGCATGCTTCCTTTTGAGAGTTGAGCACAACAAAGGACCCTCCCGCCTAGGGTCCCCCTCTGGGTGGAGCTGCTAACATCCTCATGTCAGGTGCAGGGAGAGGTTGTTAGAAATGCGTGTGGACACGTCAGACCTGTCCTCACGGGAATGTGAGTTGAATACAGCGATTGCCAACGTCCTTGTTCAATGAGAGTGTAGCTAGGATCTAACTCCACGGTATGAGTGGGGAGCAGACATCTGCCTCCCAGGCATACACGCCCCTGAGAGTTGAGCTTATGGCCTGTCCCTCCCACATCCTGCCTGCAGGTACACCGCGCTCCTAACAGGCCTAGGCTCAATGCGTGCCTGAAGTGCTGTGAGAGGTAAGTGGAAGTCCCGGCCCACACACTAGTGCATCCAAGCGCAATACAGCGATTTCCTAGTATTCCCTGTGTGAACCAGGTGCTACATCCTAAGTGCCATACGAGAGAAGCTAGCTGAACGCCTTGTCCAAAAGCAACGTACTTCGGAGAGTTGACCTCACCCTCAGTCCCTCACAGTTGCACACTGCCTGCAGAAAGAGTTTCCAACATCTGCACCAGAGCCGTTTGTCAGAGGCTTGTGAGACGCAAGTGGAATAAGCAGACCTGGAGGGTGTCTCCAGCTGCAGTGGAGTGGTGTTCTGGGTACCTCCTGGCGGAGAGTACTGCTACGTTCTCAGTGCCCTAAGAACGCAGCTATTTGAAAGCTGGCTTGCAGGCCTGCTTCCTTGTGCGAGCTGAGGTCAGGGCAGGACCCTCCCGCATCCTGAGTGCACGTAGACATAGGTGCCAGCATCCTTATGTTAGGCGCCAGAAGAGGTTGTGTGAAGAGCATCTGGAAGTGACAGATTCTCCTCAAGTGTATCTGATCACAATACAGACATTGCAAACGTCCTTGTTCAATGAGTTTGTAGTAGGTCCTAGCTCCCATCAAAGTGTCTAGCAGACATCTGCCTGCAAAGCATACACACTTCCGAGAGTTGAGCTTTGGACTGTCCCTCCCACATCCTGCCTGCACGTACAACGCCCTCCTAACAGGCCTACCCCCGATGCGTGCCTGAAGTGTTGTGATTGGTAAACGGAAAGTCCCGGCCCAGAAGACTAGTGCATCCAAGTTCAATCCAGCGATTTCCTAGTATTCCCTGTGTGAGCCAGGTGCTACATCCTAAGGGCCATACGAGAGGAGCTAGCTGAACGTCTTGTCCAAAAGCAACTTACTTCGGAGAGGTGAGCTCAACCTCAGTCCCTCACAGTTGCACACTGCCTGCAGAAAGAGTTTCCAACATCTGCACCACCGCCGTTAGTCAGAGGCTTGTGAGACGCAAGTGGAATAAGCAGACCTGGAGGGTGTCTCCAGCTGCAGTGGAGTGCTATTCTGGGTACCTCCTGGCTTAGAACACTGCTACGTTCTCAGTGCCCGAGGAACGCAGCTAGTTGAAAGCTGCCTTGCAGGCATGCTTCCTCGTGCGAGCTGAGGTCAGGGCAGGACCCTCCCGCATCCTGACTGCCTGTAGACCTAGGTCCCAGCATCCTTATGTTAGGTGCCGGAAGAGGTTGTGTGAAAAGCATATGGAAGTGACAGGTCTCTGCTCAAGTGAATCTGAGTCCAATACAGACATTGCAAACGTTCTTGTTCAATGAGAGTGTAGCTCGGTCCCAGCTCCCATCAATAAGTGTCTAGCAGCCATCTGCCTGCAAAGCGTACACACTTCCGAGAGTTGAGCTTATGGCCTATCGCTCCCACATCCTGATGCCTGCACGGTTCGCTTGCACAGCATTTCGTTCTACGCGGGACAGGAGCCGAGAGAGAACCAAGTGACTGGCTTGTCAATTTCGCGCCTAGCGGACAGCTGCCTCCAAGGCATGCACACTCCTTTGGGTTGAGCTTATGGCTTCAACCTCCCTCATGCTGACCGCCTGTACCCTTTGCAGCCAAGGGATTTCGTTGGACACGGGATTCAAGCTTTGTGAGAGGCAAGTGTCTCTTAGCTCAATCCAGTGACTTCTGACGACTTCCTCCCTCAGATGCGTGGTACATACTAACTTCCAACCCTGAGTACCTAGTTGCAAGCTCTCTGTCAGGGGAACTTCCTTCTGTGAGATGAGCTGACTCGCGGTCCTTCCCACTTCCACACTGCCTGCACATGGAGTTACGAACATCCTCAGTAGACATGTTTGTCAGAAGCTCATGGGACGCAAGGGGCAAGCTGCAGGCCTCAATGGTGCTGTCACTCGTTGGAGTAGAGCGGTATTTACGCAACGTCCTGACTTCCAGTGCTGCTACGTTCTCTCGGCCATAAGAAGGCAGCTAGTGGAAAGCTGCATTCGGGGCATGCTTCCTTTTGAGAGTTGAGCACAACAAAGGACCCTCCCGCCTAGGGTCCCCCTCTGGGTGGAGCTGCTAACATCCTCATGTCAGGTGCAGGGAGAGGTTGTTAGAAATGCGTGTGGACACGTCAGACCTGTCCTCACGGGAATGTGAGTTGAATACAGCGATTGCCAACGTCCTTGTTCAATGAGAGTGTAGCTAGGATCTAACTCCACGGTATGAGTGGGGAGCAGACATCTGCCTCCCAGGCATACACGCCCCTGAGAGTTGAGCTTATGGCCTGTCCCTCCCACATCCTGCCTGCAGGTACACCGCGCTCCTAACAGGCCTAGGCTCAATGCGTGCCTGAAGTGCTGTGAGAGGTAAGTGGAAGTCCCGGCCCACACACTAGTGCATCCAAGCGCAATACAGCGATTTCCTAGTATTCCCTGTGTGAACCAGGTGCTACATCCTAAGTGCCATACGAGAGAAGCTAGCTGAACGCCTTGTCCAAAAGCAACGTACTTCGGAGAGTTGACCTCACCCTCAGTCCCTCACAGTTGCACACTGCCTGCAGAAAGAGTTTCCCACATCTGCACCACAGCCGTTTGTCAGAGGCTTGTGAGACGCAAGTGGAATAAGCAGACCTGGAGGGTGTCTCCAGCTGCAGTGGAGTGGTGTTCTGGGTACCTCCTGGCGGAGAGTACTGCTACGTTCTCAGTGCCCTAAGAACGCAGCTATTTGAAAGCTGGCTTGCAGGCCTGCTTCCTTGTGCGAGCTGAGGTCAGGGCAGGACCCTCCCGCATCCTGAGTGCACGTAGACATAGGTGCCAGCATCCTTATGTTAGGCGCCAGAAGAGGTTGTGTGAAGAGCATCTGGAAGAGACAGATTCTCCTCAAGTGTATCTGATCACAATACAGACATTGCAAACGTCCTTGTTCAATGAGTTTGTAGTAGGTCCTAGCTCCCATCAAAGTGTCTAGCAGACATCTGCCTGCAAAGCATACACACTTCCGAGAGTTGAGCTTTGGACTGTCCCTCCCACATCCTGCCTGCACGTACAACGCCCTCCTAACAGGCCTACCCCCGATGCGTGCCTGAAGTGTTGTGATTGGTAAATGGAAAGTCCTGGCCCAGAAAACTAGTGCATCCAAGCTCAATCCAGCGATTTCCTAGTATTCCCTGTGTGAGCCAGGTGCTACATCCTAAGTGCCATATGAGAGAAGCTAGCTGAACGCCTTGCCCAAAAGCAACTTACTTCGGAGAGTTGAGCTCAACCTCAGTCCCTCACAGTTGCACACTGCCTGCAGAAAGAGTTTCCAACTTCTACACCACCGCCGGTTGTCAGAGGCTTGTGAGACGCAAGGTGAATAAGCAGACCTGGAGGGTGTCTCCAGCTGCCGTGTAGTGGTATTCTGGGTACCTCCTGGCGGAGAGTACTGCTACGTTCTCAGTGCCCTAAGAACGCAGCTATTTGAAAGCTGGCTTGCAGGCCTGCTTCCTTGTGCGAGCTGAGGTCAGGGCAGGACCCTCCCGCATCCTGAGTGCACGTAGACATAGGTCCCAGCATCCTTATTTTAGGCGCCGGAAGAGGTTTTGTGAAGAATATGTGGAGGAGACAGGATTCTCCTCAAGCGTATCTGATCTCAATACAGACATTGCAAACGTCCTTGTTCAATGAGATTGTACTAGGTCCTAGCTCCCATCAAAGTGTCTAGCAGACATCTGCCTGCAAAGCATACACAATTCCGAGAGTTGAGCTATGGAATGTCCCTCCCACATCCTGCCTGCACGTACACCGTGCTCCTAACAGGCCTAGCCCCGATGCGTGCCTGAAGTGTTGTGATTGGTAAACGGAAAGTCCCGGCCCAGAAGACTAGTGCATCCAAGTTCAATCCAGCGATTTCCTAGTATTCCCTGTGTGAGCCAGGTGCTACATCCTAAGGGCCATACGAGAGGAGCTAGCTGAACGTCTTGTCCAAAAGCAACTTACTTCGGAGAGGTGAGCTCAACCTCTGTCCCTCACAGTTGCACACTGCCTGCAGAAAGAGTTTCCAACATCTGCACCACCGCCGTTAGTCAGAGGCTTGTGAGACGCAAGTGGAATAAGCAGACCTGGAGGGTGTCTCCAGCCGCAGTGGAGTGCTATTCTGGGTACCTCCTGGCTTAGAACACTGCTACGTTCTCAGTGCCCGAGGAACGCAGCTAGTTGAAAGCTGCCTTGCAGGCATGCTTCCTCGTGCGAGCTGAGTTCAGGGCAGGACCCTCCCGCATCCTGACTGCCTGTAGACCTAGGTCCCAGCATCCTTATGTTAGGTGCCGGAAGAGGTTGTGTGAAAAGCATATGGAAGTGACAGGTCTCTGCTCAAGTGAATCTGAGTCCAATACAGACATTGCAAACGTTCTTGTTCAATGAGAGTGTAGCTCGGTCCCAGCTCCCATCAATAAGTGTCTAGCAGCCATCTGCCTGCAAAGCGTACACACTTCCGAGAGTTGAGCTTATGGCCTATCGCTCCCACATCCTGATGCCTGCACGGTTCGCTTGCACAGCATTTCGTTCTACGCGGGACAGGAGCCGAGAGAGAACCAAGTGACTGGCTTGTCAATTTCGCGCCTAGCGGACAGCTGCCTCCAAGGCATGCACACTCCTTTGGGTTGAGCTTATGGCTTCAACCTCCCTCATGCTGACCGCCTGTACCCTTTGCAGCCAAGGGATTTCGTTGGACACGGGATTCAAGCTTTGTGAGAGGCAAGTGTCTCTTAGCTCAATCCAGTGACTTCTGACGACTTCCTCCCTCAGATGCGTGGTACATACTAACTTCCAACCCTGAGTACCTAGTTGCAAGCTCTCTGTCAGGGGAACTTCCTTCTGTGAGATGAGCTGACTCGCGGTCCTTCCCACTTCCACACTGCCTGCACATGGAGTTACGAACATCCTCAGTAGACATGTTTGTCAGAAGCTCATGGGACGCAAGGGGCAAGCTGCAGGCCTCAATGGTGCTGTCACTCGTTGGAGTAGAGCGGTATTTACGCAACGTCCTGACTTCCAGTGCTGCTACGTTCTCTCGGCCATAAGAAGGCAGCTAGTGGAAAGCTGCATTCGGGGCATGCTTCCTTTTGAGAGTTGAGCACAACAAAGGACCCTCCCGCCTAGGGTCCCCCTCTGGGTGGAGCTGCTAACATCCTCATGTCAGGTGCAGGGAGAGGTTGTTAGAAATGCGTGTGGACACGTCAGACCTGTCCTCACGGGAATGTGAGTTGAATACAGCGATTGCCAACGTCCTTGTTCAATGAGAGTGTAGCTAGGATCTAACTCCACGGTATGAGTGGGGAGCAGACATCTGCCTCCCAGGCATACACGCCCCTGAGAGTTGAGCTTATGGCCTGTCCCTCCCACATCCTGCCTGCAGGTACACCGCGCTCCTAACAGGCCTAGGCTCAATGCGTGCCTGAAGTGCTGTGAGAGGTAAGTGGAAGTCCCGGCCCACACACTAGTGCATCCAAGCGCAATACAGCGATTTCCTAGTATTCCCTGTGTGAACCAGGTGCTACATCCTAAGTGCCATACGAGAGAAGCTAGCTGAACGCCTTGTCCAAAAGCAACGTACTTCGGAGAGTTGACCTCACCCTCAGTCCCTCACAGTTGCACACTGCCTGCAGAAAGAGTTTCCAACATCTGCACCAGAGCCGTTTGTCAGAGGCTTGTGAGACGCAAGTGGAATAAGCAGACCTGGGAGGGTGTCTCCAGCTGCAGTGGAGTGGTGTTCTGGGTACCTCCTGGCGGAGAGTACTGCTACGTTCTCAGTGCCCTAAGAACGCAGCTATTTGAAAGCTGGCTTGCAGGCCCTGCTTCCTTGTGCGAGCTGAGGTCAGGGCAGGACCCTCCCCGCATCCTGAGTGCACGTAGACATAGGTGCCAGCATCCTTATGTTAGGCGCCAGGAAGAGGTTGTGTGAAGAGCATCTGGAAGTGACAGATTCTCCTCAAGTGTATCTGATCACAATACAGACATTGCAAACGTCCTTGTTCAATGAGTTTGTAGTAGGTCCTAGCTCCCATCAAAGTGTCTAGCAGACATCTGCCTGCAAAGCATACACAATTCCGAGAGTTGAGCTTTGGACTGTCCCTCCCACATCCTGCCTGCACGTACAACGCCCTCCTAACAGGCCTACCCCCGATGCGTGCCTGAAGTGTTGTGATTGGTAAATGGAAAGTCCTGGCCCAGAAACTAGTGCATCCAAGCTCAATCCAGCGATTTCCTAGTATTCCCTGTGTGAGCCAGGTGCTACATCCTAAGTGCCATATGAGAGAAGCTAGCTGAACGCCCTTGCCCAAAAGCAACTTACTTCGGAGAGTTGAGCTCAACCTCTGTCCCTCACAGTTGCACACTGCCTGCAGAAAGAGTTTCCAACTTCTCACCACCGCCGTTGTCAGAGGCTTGTGAGACGCAAGTGAATAAGCAGACCTGGAGGGTGTCTCCAGCTGCCAGTGGAGTGCTATTCTGGGTACCTCCTGGCTAGAGACTACTGCTACGTTCTCAGTGCCCTAAGAACGCAGCTATTTGAAAGCTGGCTTGCAGGCCTGCTTCCTTGTGCGAGCTGAGTCAGGGCAGGACCCTCCCGCATCCTGACTGCCTGTAGACCTAGGTCCCAGCATCCTTATGTTAGGTGCCGGAAGAGGTTGTGTGAAAAGCATATGGAAGTGACAGGTCTCTGCTCAAGTGAATCTGAGTCCAATACAGACATTGCAAACGTTCTTGTTCAATGAGAGTGTAGCTCGGTCCCAGCTCCCATCAATAAGTGTCTAGCAGCCATCTGCCTGCAAAGCGTACACACTCCGAGAGTTGAGCTTATGGCCTATCGCTCCCACATCCTGATGCCTGCACGGTTCGCTTGCACAGCATTTCGTTCTACGCGGGACAGGAGCGAGAGAGAACCAAGTGACTGGCTTGTCAATTTTTGCGCCTAGCGGACAGCTGCCTCCAAGGCATGCACACTCCTTTGGGTTGAGCTTATGGCTTCAACCTCCCTCATGCTGACCCCTGTACCCTTTGCAGCCAAGGGATTTCGTTGGACACGGGATTCAAGCTTTGTGAGAGGCAAGTGTCTCTTAGCTCAATCCAGTGACTTCTGACGAC
>NC_054831.1:134778623-134798001 GCF_018345385.1 Vulpes lagopus
TCTGAAAAGCATCCCCTTTTTGCAAGACCTTCCGAACAACACCGCCCCGTGACAGGAGGTCACCCACGGAGGGAGGTTTAACGCCTAAAGCCCGGGTTTGATTCTTTTAAAGCATCGAGAGGAAAATCCGACCAGTTCGTCACCACCCACACACACACCCACACACACCCTCACACACAACACACACAGGCACACACGCAACCCTTTAAACATTCGAAGAGGAATGGCACTCTACCAGGACACGTTACAAGTTTGGGAAAATTCATTTAAATTTTGGGAAAACCCCGGGCAGCATTCACCCATGCAATATAATTAAGAGGGTTTTATGTTTCTTTGTCTGACAGTGCTTCCATGGTCCTTCCCCATAACGGGTAAACGACCTATAGTAGTCAAGAGATTTCTTTTTAGGGTTTGGCATCGGGGAAACTGCTGAAAAACCGAAGGGATAAAGGGAACCAGTAGACGGGACAGCCAGGCAGCCAACCACCCAAACCCCAAAACATCTCAGAATTTTAAAGGCACATGCCTACAAAGGAACACGGATCAAAACCCAAACGAAAACTTCATTGTCTCTTTCGCCAAGGTGGCCCAAGGGATTTTCTACAGGTGCCTTAGAGTTGTCCCCCAAAATGAAGCTCCTTTAACCGTGAGAAGGCCCCTCTTCTGGGGGGGGAAAACCAAAAAAACAACCAAAAAAAAAAAAAAAAAAAAAAACAAAAAAAAAAAAACAAAAAAAAAAAACAAAACAAAAACAAAAAAAAAAAAAAAAGGAATTCCTTGCTTTTCTGGGCCATAAAGGGAGAAACACAAAAACCCAAACAAAAAACCCCCCAAAAAACAAACAAACAAAAAACCCCAACCCCAAAACCAAAACCCCAAACCACGCCAACCAACCAAGGCCCAAACGCACTTTTGTTTTTGTCTTTTCTCCTTTCCACCTTTTATCAAGGTGTCCTGGAAATCTGCTTTTTGGGCAAGGGACCCAAAATTCTTTGCCCTTTTTCCCCTCTCCCTCCCCCTCCCCCGCCTCTTCTTTTAAAAGGTCTGCTTCCGCCTTGGGGGCTCCTCTAATCTTTTTGGGCCAGGGCCTGCCCTTTTCCCGGGTCCCCCCCGGGGTCCCCGGGGGCCTCTTTTTCCCCTCCTTGTCTCGTTCCCTCTCTTCCCCTTTTCCCCCCTTTTCCCCTCTCTTTCCTGTCTCCTTTTCTGTCTCTGTCTCTCTATCTCTCTGTCCCTGGGGTCTGTCCCCCTTTTAAACTCTCTGCCTCTCTTTTCTCTGCCTGCCCTCTCTCTGTTCTCTCTCCCCCTTCTCTGTCTCGTCTCTTTTCCCTTTTCCCTCTCTTCTCTGCTGCCTCTGTCTCTCTTTGTCTGTCTCTGTTCTCTCTTTTGCCCCTCTCTGTCTCTCCTCTCTCCAGATACATAAAAAAAACCCAAAAAAAAAAAAAAAAGAAAACAAAAAACAAATCTCAAAAACTCCTTCAGAAATCCCTTCTTAATTTCTTTTTCCGTTCCGTCAGTCTTTTTTTTTTTAATTATTTATTTTGATAGTCATACAGAAAGAGAGAGAGAAAGAGAGGCAGAGACACAGGCAGAGGGAGAACAGGCTCCATGCACCGGAGCCCGACTGGGATTCGATCCCGGGGCTCCAAAGGGTCGCGCCCCCGGGGCCCAAAAGGGAGGGGCCAAACCGCGCCCCCACCCAGGGATCCCCCGTTTTGTCAGTCTTAAATGTTTTTTTCTCTAAATAGCTGGGCTATGGACGCCCGGGGTTTCCTCACCTTTGATCGTCGGCTTGGGGTCAGGGGGTGATCCCAGACTCCTGGACTGAGGGCCCATAACCCGGGGCCTCGCATGGAGCTGCTTCCCTTTTCTCTGCCTGTCCCCCGTGTCTCTCATCTCATGAAGAAGTAAAAAAAAACTTAAAAAAAAAAAAAAAAAGCCAGAGTCATTTAGGACGAATCATTTTCTTTAACCACCCCCACCACCACCAAAATCACCCTCACCACCACAAACCCCAACCACCACCACCACCCCCCCCGCAATTTCTACAGTCTCCTACTTCTCACACACAGAGGTTTTTTCCCCTTTTCGTTAACCAGGGGGGGGAGGGGGGGGGGCCCCGATCCAATGGCAGTTTTTTTTAAAAATTGTACTTTTTTTTACACTTTTTTTTGCGAGGAGAGAGGGGAGAAGAAGAGAGAGAGAGAGCCTTTGTGAAGGGGGAAAAGGGGGAGAGAGAGACAGAGACAGAGACCCTAGGCAGAAGCAGCTCCCCACAGGAGCCAGATGGGGAAATGGGGCCGGACCGACACCTCCCCCCCCCCCCCCCCCCCCCCCCCAAATTGGGCCCTGACCCAAAGGCCAATTCACCCCTCAACCGCTGGCCACCCAGGCGGGAACGTTAACTCCTAGAAACCTCAGTTTTCCCGGGAAAAAACCAGCAGGAACCACGGGCACATTGCCTATTCCCTACAGAAATCCTTAGATTTTCAAATGGATGAAATTTTCATGTGATAGTTTTAGAAACACGTTGTGTTTGTGGGTGTGTGGTGTTGTATGCGTATGTAAATTTTTGGGCTGGGTGAAGACAGGGGGACCCAAAAAGGCGGACAAACTCCAACTGGGTCAAAATGGGTAACTTCCCGTCAAAGCAGCAGCCCTGACCACCACATCATCTCCAGTAAAGGGCAAAGCCTAATGGGAAACCGAAACTTTCCTCCAGAAAAAAAAAAAAAAAATTTTTTCCCCCGAACCACCCCCCACCCCACCCCCCCCCCCACCCCCCACCCCCCCCCCAAACCCCCCCCCACCCCCCCCCCCCCGCCAACACCTAAGGACACAGTTTCCCTTGTCTAATTTGTCAAGGGACCCACCCGGATCCAAGCGAACCCAGAAAAGGGGTTTAAAAAAAACCCCCACCCCAACCCCGCGCGACTTCCCTGTCTCTGGCACCTCCCGAGTCATGAACCTCGCCCAGGACGTTTCCCCTTTAAAAAGCCTCTCAAACCTACTGCCTGCTCGCGGGTTTTTTGTTATTTTTTCGCTTTTCATTTTGTAAAAACCTAACAGTAGCCCACAAATTTTTTTTTTAGATTTGATGTTGTGTGTTGTGTGTGTGTGTGGTGTGGAAAAAGAAGAGAGAGAGAGGAGAGGCAAAGACACAGGGGGAGAAGCAGGGTCCAATGCGGACCCTAAACGGGGGACCCGACCCCGGGGGACTCCAGGATCACGCCTGGGCTGAGGTGGCCCTAAAACGCTGACACACGGGCTGCCTGTATGATCAATTTTTTAAAGAAGCACGAAAAAAGGGGATCCCGGGGTGGCTCAGGTTTAGAAACTCCTTTCCCGGCCAGGGCGGATCCTGGATTCCCGATATACTCCTACATTGGGGGGTTTCCCGCAGGGAGCCCGCTTCTCCCTCTCCTGTCCCCCTCCCCTGTGTGTGTGGGGGTGTTGTGGTGTGTTGGTGTGGAAATGTCCCCTGAATTGTGAATTAAAATTTAAAAAAAAGAGAAGGAAAAAAAAAAAAACCCAACCTGAAACACGTTACTAACCCCACCCAGGTATCTGCAGTTTTCCAGAATCAGAAAAAAGAGAAACACAAAAACTGAGGTGGGGGGGGGGAAAAGGAAGAAAAGGGGCCAGGGTGAGAGGAAAACACAACACCACCAAAAAAAAAAAAAAAACCCCTTGGGTGTCTCATTGACCACACCTATTTTTTTTTTACCTTTTTTTTTTTTTTTTTTTTTTTTTTTATTTTACCTTCTGTTGGAAAGACAAGGGCCAGGATCCGGGGGACTGAACCCAATTAAACAATTAAGCTAGTTACACCTTCAAAGTTCCAGGTCCCAAAAAATTTTGGAAGGTATTGAAAAATTTTTTAACCAAATAGACCTTTTTTTCATCTTTTTCTTTCTTTTCTTTTTTTTTTCTTTCTTTTTTCTTTCTTTCCTTTTTTTTCTTTCTTTCTTTCTTCTTTTTTTTCTCTTTCTTTCTTTCTTCTTTTTTTTTTTAACCGCTGCTCGAACAAGAAAGTACCAGACAGACAAATCGATCTTTGAAGAAGTTCCAAACCCTAATCCAAACGCGTACCCTTACCCTAACCCAAAACCCAAAACCCAGTAACCCAACCCCAAACCCTAACCCTTCCCTAACCCTTCCCTAACCCTAACCCTAAGCCTAACCCCAACCCTAACCGTTCCCTAACCCAAACCCCCTAACCCTAACCCTTTCCCTAACCCGTTCCTAACCCATTCCCTAACCCTAACCCGACCCTAATCCCAATTGTACCCTAAACCTACCCAAACCCCTGCCTTAGCCCAAACCCTAAACTTCAACCCCAATCCCCCTCGCTGTATCTCTGACTATTCCCTCCCCCACCTTAACCCTAAACCCCATAACCATCTGTAACACACCCTTATCCATTCCCAACTCAGTTCCAAAACCCAGATCCGTACCTTACTCCTAACTCTTGACCCTTTCCCCCCCCCTCCCCTAACAGGAACTCGAACGCATAACCAAGAAACACTAATCCATATCCCTCTAATTTCACCCTAACCACATATTCTCACCCTAAACCCAACCCTATTTTCAAAATTTTCCCCATTTTACTTACCAAGTCGTTCTGAATGTGCCGCTGACGTGGATGTGATGTGACTCCGAACAGCGCCTCCAGGTCCCCACGGGTTCCCGAGGAAGCCGGACTCCGTCATGGCAACCCTGGCCCCCCCGTCCTCCTGAGTCATAGACAGCAGGCCTAGGACAGGGGGGCCGCACTGTGGGGCTTTGTCTCACATCTCCGGAAGCCCCCCCGCGGTTCCCGAGAGGCCAGGTTTTCCCGTCACCCCCTGGACGGGCCCCACCTGGGACGAAGCCCAAAACCCCCGGTCCTGGAAGGCCGGGCTCCTCAGTGTAGACCCGCCCCACGTCATTCCGAAAACCCAAACCCTGGGTCTGAGGATCCGGGGCTCCTGTCAGTGTGGAACGTACCTACATCTTCCCGAAACCACCCCCGGGTCCTAGAGGGGCGGGCCCTTCAGCGAGGGAACGGCCCCACATCTTCCCCGAAGTCCACCGTGGGGCCGGGGAGACCAGGCTCCCCGTCACGAGGACACGGCTCCACATGGTCCTGAAGCCACCTGCGGGTCCTGAGGAGCCGGGGGTTCCTTCAGCTGACGCAGCCCCACGTCCCTTCCCCCAGGGAGCCAAAGCACAGACCGGCTCCTGTTACGCTGTGGAACGAGGGGCCACTGCGTACACACGCCCCCTGACTCGGGGCCCGGGGTCGGCGGGTGAAGGAGGCGTGAGGGAGGCGGCGTCCCCACCCCGAGCAGGACCTGCCCCCTTCCAGGCTCCACTGAGACCTATTGAAGAAACCAACCCCACCCCCCCACCCCCGGGGAAAATTTAGGACCACGCCTAACCCAGAGGCAGCACTCCAGGCGCCTTCCCGATTTAAAGGGGCAACGAAAAACATTCTGTGGTTTTTCCGAGAAAAGAAAACCATCCCCCCCCCGCCCTGACGGAAAGCCCCTGAACATTTTCATGTTGACCTTCAAAAAAATCAATCCTGTTTTCCCCCCCCATGCTATGCTAATCCCGCTTTTTGGCCTTAAAGAGCCCTGTTTTTTGCCAATGGGGGGCCTCTCCACCTTTGGGGGGCCGAGGGCCTTTTGCGCAAACTTCAATAAAACCCTCTTGCTAGGGACCCCTGGGTGGCGCAGCGGTTTAGCCCTCCCTTTTGGGGCCCAGGGCGCATCCTGGAGAACCCAGATCGAGTCCCACTGGGGCCCCCGGTGCATGGAGCCTGCGTCTCCCCTCCCTATGTTCTCTCTCTCTATCTCTTTTTCCCTGTGACTGTCATAAAAAAAAAAACAAAACCCCTCTTGCTAGTTTGCACCCTTGCCGTCTGGGCTGAGTCTCTGGCGTCTACGGACACTTCCCCCCCGTGAGCTGGGGTCCAACACTAAGACCTTCGAAACGTCGTGCTGAAATGGAGCACAACCCCCGGCTTCCCCAGAATATTTAAAGGGACAAGAATTGACCCCAAACAGACGCAAAAAATGAAATGGGACCAACTTTTACCGTTCCGCCAAGACTCACTAAACCCTCCCTTCCCACTGTGGGCGGGACTGCGGCTGTGCAGCTGCCCTGGAAACAGTGCGAGGCTCCTCAGAATTTCCCAATAAAAAAAAGCTGCCCTGCGACCGCAGGTGCACGGCCGGGAGCTCACTCTGAAGATACAGAGCAAAAAACCCGGGGGGACACCGCGCCCCGTGTCCCCAGCATCCGGTCCACAGTAGCCCCACTGAGGAGGAGCCTCGGTGCTTCGACGGATGATGGATAGAGGATGGGAGATAAAATGATGGAAAAGGAGAGAGGAATGGTACTGCTATCAAAGAAAAGGGAAAACCTTGGCCTTTTTAAATGACCGATACAACAGGGGGATCCTTTTTAAGTGAAATAGTCAGTCGGGAAAGACAATGACCCTATGGTGCATTCATAGGTGGAATTTTAAAAAAAGCAAACAATGAACATCTGTGAGGGAAGGAAAACAATAAGATAAAAAACAGATGCAGGAAATACAGACTCGAAATCTTTTGAAACAATCGGGGGGGTTGCTAGGGAACGGGGGGGGATAAGGGGGGGATGGGCACGAAGGACTGCAGGTGATGTCAGGAGCACTGCGTTCTCTCCAACTGGTAAATTTCCTGAATTCTCCCTTTGAAAGTATAAAACACTATACATTAAAAAATGGGGTTTTAAAAATTTAAGTTAAACAAAATCAGTGTATCAGAGCAAAATCCTTTTCTGGACCCCCCTGTTCTCTCCTTCAGCTTATGCTGGACCACCCCCTGTGGTCTAAGAAGGGGCCACACCTCCTGCCTGGCCCCGCCCAGGGCTAGAACTCACGACCCCGAGATCAGAAACCCGAGGTGAGGCAGGATCCATGCTTAACTGACAGAGCCAGCAGGGGGCCCCAGAACCACACTGCTTTATCCTGTTTTCTTCTGTACATCCTTCCCAAAAAGAAGTGCTGCGTCCCACCTGTCCTGCTTTTTTTTAATACTGAAAATTTTTTCTGTCCGGGGTCATTTGTGGGGCTGACGGATGTTAGGGTTTGTTGTTTGTTTTTCCCACTTCTAATCTACCACCATGATTTTGATAGGATTTACATTGAAACGAGGGTGGGTTTCAGGAAATGTGGACATTATTCACAAGAGGAAAGGCCCCTTTCCAAACCCCCCGGAGCCCCGGGCGGGCCCCCCAACCGTATGGCTCGTGCACAAGTCGGTGCTCCTTTCGTAAGTCTCATTATTTAGTCTCTGTATGCCCTAAAAGGGAGTCACGTCCTCCCTTTTCGTTCCTAGTGCTTTTTGTTTAGGACGCCCGCAAGGCTACTGAGCTCTGTAGGTCAGTTGTGTCCCAAGAATTTACTGAATTCAATCATTTGTTTCTAACAGGGTTTGTGTGGGCTTCTCGGTTTCCTTTCCCGCACCGCGTCTTCAACAAATAAAGGGGCAGTACGCCCCCCCCTTTCCCGAGTGGAACCCTTTTTTTTTTTCCCCCCCGTTACCCGTCTTTGACTACATTGGACTTCCACACTGAGAGGGGGCCTCCTGGCTTGTTCCTGCTCTAGGGGGGACGATTTCATTTTTTTCCCTTGAAGACGATGTCACTGCGGCCTTTTCCCAGCGGAACTTTTATTTTTTGTTAAAATTTACATTTCCTCAAAACCCACTAGGGTTTTGATGTACTTTGTCAATGCTTTTTTTTGCAACTCTTAGAGGATCGATGCTTTTTGTCCTTTCTTCGTTTTTTCCTTTTTTTAAAGTTTTATTTTTTATATCCTTTAGAGCATACAGAGAGAGCGGCAGAGACACGGGCAG
The DNA here is from genome assembly GCF_018345385.1 of Vulpes lagopus. NCBI lineage: Eukaryota > Metazoa > Chordata > Mammalia > Carnivora > Canidae > Vulpes > Vulpes lagopus. The sequence continues at coordinate 134,786,510 of NC_054831.1, forward strand.
AGGGGGAAGGGGGGTTCCCTGAGGACCCCCTGGGACTCGATTTTCCCGGGACTCCAAAATCACGCCTGGCTGAAGGGGAGGCGTAAAAATGCTTTAACCACCCGGGGTGCCCCATGTCCTTCTCTGGTTAATGGATGGATCCCCGCTGACTGAGGACAGAGGGGCCGTGGGTAGGACAAAGGGGAATGTAGATGAACGATAGTAACACTATAAGCGTCTGGATCTAAATAAAATAAGTCCCCAGAAATTTAAAAAAGTACAGCCTGGGGAAATGGAGCCCAGTACTTTTTGACAACTTTGTACGGGACAGACGTAAACCCGCTTCCGGGGGGGGGAGCGAAAAGGGCCCACAGAATTGTCAATTTCACTAGTTGTAGCCCTGAAACTACTGTCACTTGTGTGTTGACTGTATTTCAATAAATACAAGAAAAGGGGTTTCTGGTAGGACCCCCGGGTGGGTCCGTGAAAGGCATTTAAAAGGGTCCTTACACACACGAAGGCACTCTGAAAGGGGGGATAAGATGCTAAACGTGACTCATGTTAATTTTTAGAAGATTTACTTGAGAAGGGGGGCAGTAGGGGGGGGAAAGGGGAGGGGGAAGCTGGAGCGGACTCCACCCAACGGACCCCGGAGCCCCACGCGAGGCTCCACGCCACAACCTAAAGGGAATCCTGAACCTGACCAAACTAAAGATCACGTGGAACTGACTAAAACCATCAAGACCCCCTCGAATGTAAGTACAACCCCATGCTGTGAACTCTGGGGTCGGGGGACATCTGTGCCCCCCAAATTCTACCTAGAAGGGGTGGAGGCCTGCAGGGCCCAAATGGGAACGAGGATGTGGGAAGGGTGCCTGCACCCCTCCCCCTGGGCGGGGGGACAGGACCCCCCCCGGGACCCTCCGCTTCGGGGTGAAGGGCTAAGTGTTTGTTGGACCCCGCCTCCCCCACAGCATGCGGGCCCCCGTGGGCGGACTGTGCCACCCCCGGGGTTCCATCGCTGCATGGCGCTAAACTGTGCGTCGGGAGAGCTTGGAAGCACTGTGCTCGGATCTGACCCACAGCGACCGCCCTTTTCCCGTCTCCCCCAGTACTCAGACCCACTCTCCCCCAGTACCCCACTCCCCCCCAGAAACCCCCACTCCCCAGACTCCCACTCTCCCCAGTACACCAACTCCCCTCCCCACTCTCCCCGGTCCCCGGGGGTTGCATAAAAAAGGGGGCCCGCTCACACACCCGAAGGTCACGGGGTGATGGCCGCTGATGCTTGCCCCCCCGGGGCCACTCGGGCCTCTGGGTCTGGGTGGGGCGCTGCCTCCCGGGCGGGGGCCCAAAACACCCCGCCCCCCCAATAGATGACCGAAACAGCTCCTGAAAGGCCTTTTCACACCCCATGGGGTGAGGGCGCCCCCAAGGCCCTTCCAGGGAAGGGGGCGGGCAGTCAGAGCCCGGGCAGCTCCCTAACCCCCCCCCCCGCTCCCCGTAGCTGTGCTATTCAGGGAGACCCAATACATGCCCTTTTCCCAAAGCTCGTCTAGATCATGGCCCCCCGACAGGATGACACCCACCCCCCCCCCAAAAAACCATTGGTGAGGGAGGTCGTCAGGGGCCCGCCCGGGTTCCCCTGGCCTGTGAGCAGGCTGCTCTTCATGCACTGGGAAAGTGGCGGATCCCCCGTGCCCCCCCAGGCCCCCCCTCAATATTCAGGATCCTTGCCTCAGGGGGGAGTGTGGTGGCACCTTGCTGGCATCAGGTTTTTTAAATTTGGGGGGGGGGGGGGGGGGGGGGAAAATCCAGTCCATTGTTTCCCCCTCGGTCGTTGTTTTTTGGGAAACTCAAGAAAACCCTTTGATCTCCCCCGGCTGAGAAAACATCACCCTAGCATCAAGCCCTCCCGATCGGCATTTGCCAACCTCCTGGGTTTTCCCCCGCCCGTGTGCTTTCCAGAACCGGGGGGGAGCGGTCGATCCCAGGGTGATGGCGTGTCCTGACAGTGGCTGGGAAGGGGGACTGTAGGGGGGCGAGCAAAAGACAGGAGTGAGGCCCGTGTGATGTTCCAGGGCCCGCCTGTGTCCCCCCAGGGCTATGGGGTTGTCTCTGGCTTCCGGTCAACGGACGGACCTGCCCACAAAGGGGGGGACCCCGGACCATGTGTCCTCGAAGGGATTCATTGCCGTCATTCTTCGATTTTTTGGATTTTCACAACCCCGGCAGGAGGACTCAGAGAACTAGGCCTTGCAAAGGGGCCATACGTGGGCCCATAAACCAAATTTGGTAAGGCCCAAAGGGACCAAGACAATACACACTCCCCAAGGGGAACCAAAACGATCAAGCCAAGATAGTCAGGCAGCCCAGACAAGGCCAAGTCCCAGGAACAAGAGACCCTGGGATGTCCTGGTGTCAGAGCAACTAAGGGGGCCATTCTGGATCCTAGTCATTGTAGCTGAGGACCCAGTCACCAGGTACGGTGAGGCCCAGTGGGGACCACAGTCACCCGGTCCAGAAAAGAAACCATAGCTACCATGCCAGGTGAGGCCGTGGGGACCAGGCACCAGGTTCAGGTGAGGGAAGTGGAGACCAAAAAGTCACCATCAGGTGAAGCCAATGTGGGGGCTACAGTCGCCAGGTCCACATGAGGCCCGGAAGGGAAACCCGAGTCACTAGCTCAGGTGAGCCCCAGTTGGGGACTAGAGTCACCAGTCCCCGGGTGAGGCCCAGGTGGAACCACCCGTCCACCAGGTCCAATGAGGCCAGGGGGGAACCGCCTTGGTAAAATGCCACCTTCTCCTGTAGCATTCCAGCTGGGTTTCCCCCTTTTAAAAACAGGCTGAATTCATAGTTTTTTTTAGGATGAATTGAAAGTTTGCTAGGTCATTTGGTGGACAGGGACTGGGACCATACCTTTGGCTTCTTGCCCCTCTGACAGGGAATATTTTTACATGTACCGTAAGTCTGTTATTAAAATTGGTAATTAATTGTGTAAACAAATTCTGTAGGCTCAACAACTGGGGAATCACACATATCCACACGGGTAGAATATTTTGTTAACTTGAGTTTCTAATCATTTTCATTATTGAGCGGTTTTCCCCTTTCCAAAACTAATTACCAAACGAGTAGGCAATAGGACAAAAGAAATAGCCAAACAACATGAGAAAAAAGAAACAGACAAAAAAAACGCTAACATTTTCTCCGTTTGAGAGAAACCCTGAAGTGTAAGCTTTTTCACCCTGCCCTGAGAAAAAAACCAAATTTTCCCTGACTCAAATGTTTCAGGAGAAACGGGGTTTTCTGATCCAGTAAACCCGTGATTTTGCCTCGGGCACTTGGTTCCCATAGCTGGGGAAAGTGGCCTCAGACAGCTCAGTGGTTTCCAGGCTGAACCTGGAGGGCTCTGAAAAAGCACCTTGGGGGCATTTTTGGGATCCATACCCAAACAGCTTTTAATTGATAGTAAAAACAACTCGCTAAAACTTTGCTAAAAAAGTCAAATTGTGTGTTTTAAGAAAACGAAAATGGGCACCGTGGCCGCCGTTAAGCACAGCCTTCTCCCAGGGCGTGATCCGGGAGACCCGGGATGGAGTCCCACTGGGGCTCCCTGCATGGACCCTTTTCTCCTCCCCTCCTGTGCTCTGTCCTCTGCCTCTCTCTCCTCTCCTCCTCGCTCTCCCCTCTCTCCCCTCTCATAATAAAAAATAAAATTTTTTTTTTAACAAATATATTGCAGGCCACCACGTGGTCAGCGATTTAACGCTGCCTTCACCCAGGTGGGATGCTGGAGATGCGGGATGGAGTCCACACAGGCTCCTGCATGGAGCCTGCTTCGCCCTCTGTCTCTGTCTCTGCCTCTCTCTCCCTTCTGTCTCGCTCTCTCAATAATAAATAAATAAATAAATAAATAAATAAATAAAAATTAAAGAAAATGTAATATGCAGCTGGGGGGGAATTTGCTATATTAATAAAGTGTTTGTTTTTACATTTTTGGTGCCCGGGACCTAGCAAGCCTTTACATCAACAGCCATCACTTCTAGTCCTCATGAAAAGTTTTTCGGGAAAAAAGGTGGGTATTATTTCCTTTTATAGATAAATTTGATGACCTCGAGCCCCAGCGCCCTTTCCCCTTTCTTTTTTTTTTTCTGTTCGGGAAATATGAGCTATAAGGAGTAAATTGCAAGAAACCCATTGCGGATCAACACCTCTACTTTCCCACATGTTTTAAAAATATTTTTTTCCAAATTTTGAACTTTCCTTTTTCTACCTTACTACCCTTTCAATAACTTAGGGTACGTTTTCCCCCCCGGATTGTTCAGAGAACCAGTTCCCTAAGATGAATCAGTGACCTGAAACAGACCCACATACAGAGATTCTCCTATTTATCAACACCAACCGTTTCCCAAAAGAAATCTATTGGCCTTCTAATGCAGGGACCGAGACCGGGTCCCTCCCCACCGGGGTTTTCCCTCTATTCCCAGAGGACAACGTAGTCCTTAATGCGATTTCGAGGGCAAAACCAGCAAGTCACAGTTCTCCTTCTAAAATTCCCCAGAGGACCCCTTTGGTTCTCTGCACGAGCGAACTGTTTTCCGAGTCATTGACGTGTAGGTCCCGTCACAGAGCGCATTGCCATCCAAAACAAAAAGGAGGAAAAAGGGGTTGGAATAATGGGGCTCACAAATCATGGGAGGCACATTGAAACTGTGACAAAAGTTTCCTATGCACCTTTTTCTCAAGCCACAATTTTCTCCTGTCTTGACTGGGACAGGAGAAAATTTTAGTAGGAGAAATAGGAGGGGGGGGTACAGATCACCACAAAGATCTAAGGATGCTGAATGTAAGAAACCAGAAAAAAAAGAAACAAACGAGCCACCCCGTCCCCCGTAAGGGGAGAGAGGGTCCTTTTTTTAGGACCTCCTCTGTGCCCCCCAAAGAAACCGACTCCCAAAAATAAGTAAAACCCTTAAAAATGTTTTCACTAGTCCTTACTCAAACCAAGACATCCCAAAAATGAGAAGGCCACAAGCTCCCTATCATTCTTTAAAAGAAAAACGGTCAGTGGAGGCCCAGTGGCAACCCAGCCTGGCCCCTCCCACTCCGAGGCTTTCCCCCGGTATCCTTGCTTATAAACCCGTCACTTTACTTACTCTTCTTTCCACCCCGAAATTTATCTCACCCTTGGGAAAAAGAACCTGAACTTTCTCCTTCTATTCCGCCGCTGCACTTCTCTTAAACCCCAACTCCCTGGGAAATTACTTTATTGGCTTAAAACCCATCCACCTCCCCTGCCCATATCCTTGGATTCTTTACCACCCCAAAGGGGCCAAAGAACCCAAAGATCAGGAGGGGGAGAAGACCCAGGTGATAGGGGGAACTAAGGCCCAAAAAATATAGATTAAATTACACTGCTTTTTAAAAAAAGTTTTTTTTTTTTTAAATCATGAGAGAAAACACAAAGAGAGAGAAGAGAGAAGGGAAAGAAGAGGGGCAAGAGACAAAGAGAACAGGCTCCTGAGGGTAGCCCAATGTGGTACCCCATCCAAGACCCCAGGATCATGCCCTGAGCCCAAGCAATGCCAACCACTGAGCCACCCAGCACCCCTACCATTAATTTCCTAACAAACTTGCAGCCATAAACAAATACTTAAAACCCACAGAGTGGACATCTTCAAAGAATTCCAGCGGGCCTGAATGTTAAGCTTTCCCTAGAGCCAAAAGCAACCCTTGTTTGCTGTAGCCAGCCACCAGGATCCTGTAAATCTTTCACCTGTGAAAACCCCTTTTGGAAACTTTTTTATCTCAGAGTCCCCACCCCCCCCCCGGGGAAAATTTTAAATTTTTAAAACCCAGGCTCCTCATATTCTGATGAAGCCTTCAGCCCAGGGGTCTGTCCCCATACTTTAAAAAAAACACCTATTTGCATGGAAAATTCTAAAGGGGATTCTCTCTTGCCCACTGGCGCCTGGCCCACAGTCCCATCACGGGGACACCCTGATTTAAATTTGGGCATGGGCCCACACAGGAAAGAACAGAGATTTTTGCCTATCTTTTTCTTTAAAACATTCTGGAGGGGGACATCCCTCGTTCGATCGGGGTTTTTTCTCTCCTGGATATATAGCTAGCTAGCTAGTAGATGAAGAGTGATAAATCTACTGATAATCGTCCCAGAACATGAATAGATTTTTTTATATAAACAAACATAAAAAACAAAATCTATGTTTCCACTTAATATTATTTTTCATGTATTACTGATAAAAATTAAAAATTTTTATCTATAAACGAACTATAGATTTATATTAAATATGCAAAATAAATTTTTTCCATATCTAATCCTTACGTCCAAAATATAGATCTCCCTATAGGATAGAAAACAAAATGGTTAGAAATAGATGTGTGCGAAAGAGAAGAAAATGATATAGACCTATAAATATGCAGAGGATCTGCTTCAAATTCTCCAACCCTCTCCTCACAGGCACGGGCAAACACACACACACATACTCAAGAGCCTTCTGGTATGTGGCCATGACGGGAATAAACCCCTTGAGATCCATCTCTTCCTCCAATTTAAAAAGGTGCCAGCCGTTTCCCTCTCCAAAGAGACCTACACAGGGGCGAGCAAGCAACACAAGAAAACCCTGCTCCACGTCACTTTAAACAGGGAAATGAAATCAAACCACCAATGAGATCCACTCCACAAGGGAGAGGGGGGAAAATTAACAAACGGGAAACGACAAATGTGGGAAGGTGGGGAGAAAGGGGGAAACCCCACTCTTGCATGTGGAGGGAATGTAACGGGAGCAGCCACTCAGAAACAGTGTGGAGTTCCTCAAAAGCTGGATATGGACTTACTATAACCCACCATTGCACTGCTGGGATTTAACCCAAAACACAGATGGGAGTGCAAAAGACTGGACACTTGCACCCCCGTTCACAACAGCAATGTTAATAGCCCAAAATGGAAAGAGCCTTGATACCTGCAACAGACGAATGGATAAAGAAATGTGTCTGGGGGTCCCTGGGGGCGCAGCGGTTTGGGCCTGCCCTTTGGGCCCCGGCAGGATCCTGGAACCCGGGGTCAATCCCACGCGGGCTCCCGGTGCATGGGCCTGCTTTTCCCTCTGCCTATGTCTCTGCCTCTCCTGTGGTGTGTGTGTGTGACACATAAAAAAATTTTTTTTAAAAATTTTAAAAAAATTTAAAAAATAGAAGATGGTCTATATATACAATGTAATATTTTTAGCCACTGCAAAAGGGGAATAACCTACCTTTTCAGAAAAATGGAACGGAGTATTATGCTGAATAAAAAAAAGCCCCGGGAGAAAGAATATCATACGTTTTACTCTTATTCAAAAAGTAAGAAACAGTGAAGAGGATCATAAGGGAGGGGGGGGAAACTGAGTGGAGAAAATTAGAGAGGCAGTGGGTTTTCCCAAGATTGCAAATCTGAAAAACCCCGAGGAGCCCCACAACCCCATCAAAAACACAGGGTTTTTTTACAAGCTCGAGCTTGAGGGCCCAAGTGACCGACACAGCGGAGCAGGGACTTGGACCCCGAGACTAAGAGGCGTACGCCCTTTTTAGGGGCCCCGTGCCCATGGAAGCAGATGTTGCACGCATTAGGTCCCACACAAGGGCCGATTGAAAATTCATCTTACCCTATAGTTCCTTTAGCTGGCCTATTACTTTTTCTCGGATTGTGCACAGTTTTGGTGGCACAAAGCAGGGTTACATGGTTAGGGGCTATTTTTGATTAGGGTGTCCCAAACGGGTTGACTAGGTGGGGCAGTGCCTAAGCAATAACGGGACGTGGGGGTCACACAGCAGGTGGCAGGTTAGCACAAAATGGATCAGTACGCCTGCTTGTCCAGGGGGAGGGTTTTTTTTAAATTTCTTGTCTCACAGAAGATAACTAAAGAGAGACTCCTAACTCGGGGAAACAAAGGATTGCGGAAGGGGGGGTGGGTGGGAAAAGGGTAGGAACTGGGGTATGACCTTAAGGAGGCAAGTGATGTGACGAACAACTGGGGATATACTCATGTTGACAAAAAGAATTTTAAAATTTAAAATTTTTTTAATTTTTAAAATTTTTTTTAAAAAAAAGGGGACTGGACGGCCACCGTCCAGCAATTCATTTATAAAAGACCTTCATTAGTCATAAAAAGTTTCGAATGTGAAAGGAAAATGACCTGCAACTCCTTCCCAGTTTTAAATAAATAAGTATTCTAAAAAGCAAACAAATTCCAGAAAGGAAAAATGCAAAAACGAGGGAGAGGGGGAAAGAGAAATGATTTTTCCTTTTGTGATATTTATTAGTGAGGCCAATAATGACAAATCTGTGACTGTCATTAAAACAAAGAGTTAGGATCCCTGGTGGCGCAGCGGTTTGGCGCCTGCCTTTTGGGCCCGGGGCCGATCCGGAGACCCAGGTTGAACCCACATCGGGCTCCCGGGCTGGGGGGCCCCCCCTCTTCTCCCTCTGCTATGTCTCGGGCCTCTCCTCTCTCTCCCTTTTGTGACTATCAAAAAATAAAAAAAATTTAAAAAAAAAACAAAAACAAAAACAAAAAAACAAAAAACACAAAAAAAAAGAGTTAATGAACGGTATGGAGACCGATCCCCTCAACAAACAGATAAGGAAACCGAGAAGACACGAAAGTAAGCACACTCATAATTCACACGGTGGAAAGGCGCAAAGCCAGACTAAATTCTGGCCCAAGTTCTTTAAAACCCCAAACAACACTTAACGTCACAGCTTCAGGCTCATCTAAAAATAGAGTCACTTTAGCGCAATAAAACATCAACCAAGTAGTCTTTCTTCTCCAATAGTTACATTTCATGAAGCACCCTAAAAGGGATTAAAAAAAGGTCTCCATGTGTGCCATAAAGAATCTGCCGATGAATTAATTAAACAAAGGTATTCCCCCAAAAAAACCTCAGCCATGAGCCCCTTGCCTACCCTTTCATTTCCAATCTTAAATGCTTCTATATCTAATTGCCTTTTTTTTTCAGAGAACCAAACCTTACCAGATTAATTTTTGGCCAAGCCGAGAACAAAGGGTGCCCAGGTTTAATATTTTTAAACTCATTTAAAATATTAAAACCCAAGAATTTCAAATGACAACACTGAAAATTACATCACTACTCTTATAACTAACAGAAGGGGTAACCCAAAAAAACCTAATGCAGTCGTACCTTATATATAAAAAGTATAAAGCAGAAAGAGAACCAAAATGTCTTTTTCCCACAAATTCCTATCTAAACTAGTTATGTTCAATGTGTCTGTCTTGATCAACAATCTCTAGGAAGACCTTCTCAACCTAGCTCTACCCAATAAGCGTGTGAACTTGACAATCAATCCTCCGAACCTCAGTTTCTTCCCTTTGTGCCTCAAGGAGAGGACCAACGATGATCCTCATTCCCCTCAACCTGAAATGCTGTTTGTGGGGTCCAAAAACACTCTAACGAGCACAAAAAGAGGGGGGGATCTTATATATACTCAAATTCAAAATATAAAACTAACTCTGACATAAAACCTGAGTATTTTGGGGTTCCTCCTATGGCGAAGAAATCCCCAAAACCCATAAACCCCTTTTTATCAAAAAGCAGTGGGTATAAAGGGGCCAAGCAAATAGAAATAATAAATATGTTGTCAAACAGCCATCTGCCCTCATGCTCACTGCTTTTCAAAGCAAAGCCCCCAAAAAAACCCCATTATATTTTCTTTAGGGGACGTTAACATGTAGAATCCTAAACCCCCCTTCCTTTAACCAAAAAAAATTAAATGTTTGGGTGGCCATATTAACAAGCTCTCCGTTATTCTCTTGCACACTAACATTTGAGAACACTGGCTAGTCACCAAGAAAAGTGATTTACCTTAAATACAAAATTTGAAAAACCCATGTCCTTTTCCAAATTTTAGATCATAATAAATAAAGATGAAACAGTGAAGAGAGAGGGAAGGAGGCAAAGATAGGGATGGGGACAAAACAAAGTGCCATTTAAAAATGATATTTACCTAAAGTTTTTTCCCCTTTTAAAAATTAAAGGGAAAAGACAAAAGGGCTCCATAAATCCTGGAAATAAAGTTAAAGGGCACACGGGCAATGAAAGAGCCCCATGGCCCAAGGGAAAGACAATATAACAACAAAATAATAGTGTTTGGGTTATAACCCAAAGCAAAAATAAAATCCACGAATCTAACTAATATTAAAAATTGTAAAAGAAAGAAAGAGGGCCACCTGGGGGGCCATCAGTTAAGCTTCTGCCTTAGGCTCAGATCATGATCCAGTCTCAGGCAGGCCTCCCTTCAGCAGGGAAACTGCTCCTCCCCCCCTCTGCCCCTTTCCTCAAAGCTTTTTTCCCCCTCTCTCTTTCAAATAAATAAATAACACTGTGAAAAAAAAACAAAAACAAACACAAAAAAGAGAAATCTCATGTAAAGAATTTTAAACAATTTGTGCAGACTTCCCCCCTCAATGGATGAGCAAGCTCATCCCTCTATGTTGGAATACACAAGAACTTCCTTCTACAAAATATGTTATGAAAAAGTTAAAAAAAATAATAATAATAAAAACACTTTACTAAGAAAAAAGCTGACAAAACCTAAAAACCCCACAAGATATCAGATAGAACCAAACTGATAAATTATGTTGATAGTACTATCCTTTTTATAAAAATAAAATGCAGTTTTATCCCCTGTATATAATCCACATCACAGATCAAGAATAAACGACAGACTGCCCAACTGAGGGAGATTTTACAAAATACCCTCCCTTTTCAAGTGTTCAACAACAACAAGGAAGCTGAAACTGTCACAATCCAAAGCCTAAAAAAAACCTGAGGACAACGAATGTGTGATGTGAGGGATGGGAACTTAGCAAAAAACTAAGGAAATCTAATAAAGTATGTATGGTCTTTGGTTAATGCAAATATTTTAATATTGATTCATTAGCCTAATATTTGTACGTACTAATATAAATAACGAAAATTGGAGACATCGAGTGCGAGGCAGAGAATTCTCTGTACTGTCTTTCAATTTCCCTGTAAATCTTTGGGGTTTATTTTCTAATAAATAAGATTAATTTGAAAATGACTTAAATGAATAAGGCTCCAAGTGTGAAGACACTTTAAGAATAGTTTACACAAAATAATTTTTGCCTATCTTAAACAGTTCCTTCGATGGGAACAAAGTAAGAATTTTATATCAGACGAAAGAACAACCACTAAAACACTATAATGCTCTCCCAACCTGAAAAGCAGGAAAGGAAAATAAATAGCAAAAATCAGATAAAAATACTTCTGTTATTATATTAGACACCATATTGCAAGTGCATTTTATAAATTAGCAATGCCTAACATTTATTTCCTTGACATTTGTCTTCCAAAGAGTCACAGTGCTTCATGTCAGTTAAAAAATGATTCGTGTGAAATTTTTTATTAAACCAGATTTACTGGAAATTCCTGGCCGCAGAAATACTTTATTTTTATGATTTTTTATTCAT
>NC_054831.1:134798101-134802612 GCF_018345385.1 Vulpes lagopus
CCTAACCCTAACCCTAACGCGTACCTTTACCCAAACCTAACCCACTCCCTTACCTAACACTAACCTTAACACGTATCCAAAGCCGTACGCTAACCCTAAACCTAATCCGGACCCTAACCCATACCCTATCCTAACACTAAACGTAAACTTAAACCTAACCCGTACCCTAACCCTAACCCTAAACCAAACCAGTACCCTAACGCTAACCCGAACCCTAACCCTAATCCGTACCCTAACCCTCAACCTAACCCTAAACCTAAACACAACCCATAACGTAACCATAACCCTAACCCTAACCCGTACCCGTACCCTAACTCTAACCCTAACCCTAACCCTAAACAATACCCTAAACCTAACCCTAAACCTAACCGTACCCTAACCCTAACACTAACCTAAACTTAACCCATAACCTAACCCTAACCCTAACCCTAATCCTAACCAGTACCCTAACCCTAACCCTAAACCTAACAGATACCCTAACCCTAACCCTAACACTAACCAGTATCCTAACCCGAAACCTCACCCTAAACCTAACCCTAACCTCTACCCTAACCCTCACCTTAACACTAACAAGTACCCTATCCCTAACCCTAACCCTAATCCTATCCCTAATCCGTACCCTAACCCTAACCCTAACCAGTATCCTAACCCTAAACCTAACCCCATTGCTAACCTGTACCGTAACCCTAACCCTAACACTAACCCGTATTCTAACCCGTACAGTAAACCAAAACCTAACCAGAACTCTAACCCTAACCCTATCCCTAATCCTAACCCTTACCCTAACCCTAACCCTAATCTGTACCCTAACACTAACCAGTATCCTAAACCTAACCCTAACCCGGCCCGTAACCCGTAACCTAACCCTAACCCAAAACCGTAACTTAACCCTAACCCTAACACTAACCAGTACCGTAACCTGTACCCTAACCCTAACCCTAAACTGTAACCTAGCCCTAACACTTACCGTAACCCTATCCCGGACCCTAACCCTAACCCTAACCCATACATTTACCCTAACCATATCCCTCTCCAGTACCCTCACCCTAACCCGTACCCTAACCCTAACCCTAACCCGTTCCCTAAACCTAACCCTAACCCTAACCCTAACCCTAACCCGTACCCTAACCCTAACCCTAACCCTAACCCTAACCCGTACCCTAACCCTAACCCTAACCCTAAACATAACCCTAACCCTAACCCGTACCCTAACCCTAACCCTAAACCGTACCCTAACCCTAACCCTTACCCAAACCCTAACCCTAACCTGTACCCTAACCCTAACCCTAACCCGTACCCTAACCCTAACCCTAACACTAACCCTAACCCTAACCCGTACGCTAACCCTAACCCTAACCCGTACCCTAACCCTAACCCGTACCCTAACCCTAACCCTCACCCTAACCCTAAACCTAACCCTAACCCCTAACCCTAACCCGAACCCTAACCCTAACCCTAACCCGTACCCTAACCCGTACCCTAACCCATACCCTAACCCTAACCCTAACCCTAACCCGTACCCTAACCCTAACCCTAACCCTAACCCTAACCCATACCCTAACCCTAACCCTAACCCGTACCCTAACCCTAACCCGTACCCTAACCCGTACCCTGACCCGTACCCGAACCCTAACCCGTACCCTAACCCGTACCCTAACCCTAACCCTAACCCTAACTCTAACCCTAACCCTAACCCGTACCCTAACCCGTACCCGAACCCTAACCCGTACCCTAAACCGTACCCTAACCCTAACCCTAACCCGTACCCTAACCCTAACCCGTACCCTAACCCTAACCCCTAACCCGTACCCTAACCCGTACCCTAAACCATACCCTACCCCTAACCCGTACCCTAACCCGTACCCTAACCCTAACCCTAACCCTAACCCCTAACCCGGACCCTAACCCTAACCCTAACCCGTACCCTAACCCTAACCCTTACCCTAACCCGTACCCTAACCCGTACCCTAAACCTAACCCTAACCCTAACCCCTAACCCTAACCCTAACCCTAACCCTAGACCCCTAACCCGTAACCCTAAACCTAACCCTAACCCGTACCGTACCTAACCCTACCCTAACCCGTACCCAGTACCCTAACCCTACGTACCCTAACCTCCATACCCTATACCCTACCTAACCCTAACCCTAACCCGTACCCTAACCCTAACCCGAACCCTAACGCCTAACCCATAGCCCTAACCCTAACCCTAACCTGTACCCTAACCCTACTAACCCGTACCCTAACCCGTAACCTGACCCGTACCCTTACTCCTAACCCGTACCCTACACCCTACCCTAACCCTAATCTAACCCTAACCCTAACCCGTATACCCTAACACGTACCCGAAAACCCTAACCCGTTCACTAAAACCTCACCCTTAACCCTAACCATCCTAACCCGTCCCTAACACCCTAGACCCCTTACCCTAACCCTAACCCCTCAAACCCGTACTCTAACCCGTACCCTAAACCATACCCTACCCCTAACCCGTACCCTAACCCGTACCCTTAACCCTAACACTAACCCTAACCCCTAACCCGTACACTACCTAGACCCTAACCGTCCTAACCCTACCCTAACCCTAACCCTAACCCTAACCCTAACCCTACCTAACCCTAACCCTAAACCGTACCTAACCCTAACCTAACCACCCAAACCCCAACCCTAACCCTACCCTAACCCTAACCCTAACCCCGTACGCTAATCCTAACCATAAAACCCCAACCCTAACCCTAACCCTAACCCGTACCCTAACCCTAACCCTAACCCTAACGAGTACCCTAAACCCTAACACTAACCCTAACCATAACCTAACCGTAAAACTACGCGTACCTTTACCCAAACCTAACCCACTCCCTTACCTAACACTAACTTAACACGTATCCAAAGCCGTACGCTAACCCTAAAACCCCAATCCCCGGGCCCTAACCCATACCCTATCCCTAACCCCAAAAAGTAAACTTAAAACCCAACCCGTACCCTAACCCAAAACCCCAAACCAAACCAGTACCCTAATCGCTAACCCGAACCCTAACCCTAATCCGTACCCTAACCCTCAAACCTTTTAAACCCCAAACCTAAACACAACCCCTAACGTACCATAACCCTAACCCCCAACCCGTACCCGTACCCTAACTCTAACCCTAACCCTAACCCTAAACAATACCCTAAACCTAACCCTAAACCTAATCCGTACCCTAAACCCTAACACAAAACCTAAACTTAACCCAAACCTAACCCTAAACCTAACCCCAAATGCCAAACCAGTTAACCCTAAAAAAAAACCCTAACCCTAAACCTAACAGATACCCTAACCCTAACCCTAACACTAACGATATCCTATCCCGAAACTCACCCTAAACCTAACCCAACCTCCTACCCAACCCTCACCTTAACACTTAACAAGTACCCTATCCCTAACCCTAACCCTAATCCTATCCCTAATCCACCCTAACCAACCCTAAACCCGTACCCTAACCCAAACCCTAACCTAACGCCGTAACCCTACCCCGTACCCTACCCTAACCCTTACCCTAACCCCTAACCCTAACCCTAACCCCAACCCTAACCCGTACCCTAACCCGAACCCTAACCCGTACCCAAAACCCGAAGCCAAACCCGTACCCTAACCGTACCCCCCTTTAAACCACTAAAACCTACCCTAACCCTAACCCTAACCCTAACCCGTCCCTAACCCGTACCCTAACCCGTACCCTAACCCTAACCCTAACTCCTAACCCTAACCCGTACCCTAACCCTACCCTAAACCCTAACTCCCTTAAACGCTTACCCTAACTCTAACCCTAAAAAAAAAAAAAAACCCGTACCCTAACCCTAAAACCCTAACCCATACCCTAACCCTAAGCCCTAAACCACTAACTTGTACCCGAACCCTAACCCTAACCCTAACCCGTACCCTAAACCCGTACCCTAAACCCTAACCCTAACCCTAACCGTACCCTAACCCTAACCCTAACCCTAAACCTATACCCGTAACCCTAACCCTACCCTAACTCTAACCCTAACCCTACACCCTAAACGCCGTACCCTAACCCTAACCCTAACCCTAACCCTAACCCGTACCCAAACCCTAACCCTAAAACCTCGTACCCTAACCCGTTACCATAACCCTATCCTAACCCTAACCCCTAACCCTACCCTAACCCTAAACCCGACCCTAACCCGTTCACTAAACCCTAACCCGTAACACTAACCCGTACCCTAACCCGACCCTAACCCTAACCCGTACCCTAACCCGTACCCTAACTCCGTACAATAACCCCTAACCCAACCCTAACCCGTACCCTAACCCTAACCCTAAACCGTACCTCAACCTAAACCCTAAACCCGTACCTAAACCGTAACTAACCCTACCCTAAACCTAACCCTACCCTAACCCTAACGCCGTACCCTAAACCTACCCCTAACCCGTACCCAAACCCTAACCCTAACCCTAACCCTAACCCTAACCCTAACCCTAACCCGAACCCTAACCCTAACTAACCCGT
>NC_054832.1:0-17021 GCF_018345385.1 Vulpes lagopus
CACAGGTTTTGGTGGGGTGGGCACAAGCAGGGTTTCATGGTTCATGAGCTATTCCGATAAGGGTGTGCCCAGCGGCTTGACTAGGGTGGGGCAGTGCCTTAGCAATAAGCAGGTTATGTGGGGGTCATTAAGCAGGTGGCAGTTTGTAGGACAAAATGGAATCCAGTACTGACTCTGCTTGTCCAGGGGTAGGGGATTTTTGGTTTAATTTCTGGGTCTCAAGAAGATAAAACTATGAGAGACTCCTAACTCGGGAAAACAAAAGGATTGCGGAAAGGGGAGGTGGGGTGGAGGGATCGGTAACTGGGGGACGGACTTAAGGAGGGCAAGTGATGTGATGAACACTGGGTTATTATACTGACATGTTGACAAATTGAATTTAAATTAAAATTTTATTTGTAAATTAAATTAAATTAAAAAAAGGTCTGGACGGCTCAGCCGTTCCCAGCAATTCATTTATGAATGACCTTCTTTAGATCATAAAAAGTTACAAATGTTGAATGGAAAAATGACCTGCAACTCCTTCCCAGTTCAAATAATTAAGATTCTGAGAAGCAAATCAAAGTTCCAGACTGGATAAATGGCAAAAAACGAGGGAGAGAGGGGAGAAAGAGAAATGAATTCACTTTTTGTGATATTTTTAGTGAGGGTCTCCAATAATGACAAATCTAGTGATTGTTTCTATTAGAAAAACAAAGAGTTAATGAACGGTTGGAGGACCGATCCCCTCAACTAACAGATAAGGAACCGAGAAGACACGAGAAGTAATGAGCACACTGCTCAGGGTCACACGGGTGCAAGGCGCAAAGCCAAGACTCGATTCTGGTCCAGAGTTCTTTAAACGACTAGCAAACAGTTAATGTCACAGCTTCAGGCTCATCTAGAATTAGAGTCCTTTAGCTCAATAAAACACTCACGATTCAACGCAAAGTAGTCTTTCTTCTGCCAGTTAGTCTACATTTCATGAAGCACCCTAAAAGGATTCGAATAGGTCTCCATGTGCGCATCAGAATTACTGCCTGATGATTATTTAAACAAAGGTTTCCCCGAAAAAAACTCCTCAGCCGTGGGAGACCTTGCCCTTCCTTTTCCCTTTCCAAGTCTTCATGCTTCTATATCTAATAGCCTATATTTTCAGAGGAAGCCAACCTTACTAAGATTAAGTTAGTCCAAGCTGAGAACTAAGTGCCAGGTTTTATATTTTTAAAACTCATTAAAAATAGTTAAACAGAAAAATTTCAAATGGCAAACAACTGTTATTTTACATCATCTACCTTATAAACTAACGGAGGGGCGTAAATCCTGAAACCTAGATGGCAGTCGTTACCTTTATATGAAAGTATAAAAGCAGAAAGAGTACCCATAATTGTCTATTTCACAAATGCCCTATCTAACCGAGTTATGTTCAATGGTGTTGTTTGATGCAACAATCTCTAGGAAGACCTTCTTTCAAGACCTGCTTCTACCACCAATAAGGCTGTGGTGTGACTGGGACAATCCCAATCCTCCAGAACTCTCAGTTTTCTTCCTGTGCCTCAGAGGAAGAGGGACCAGAGTGATGATCCCTCAGTTCCCTCTCAGACATGTATGTGCTGTTGGGTCCTAAACACTTATGCTGAGCACAAAAGACGGGGGGGATTTATATATACTCAAATGCTAGACTATAAAAACTAACTCTGAGCATAGATCCTGAGATTTTAGGGTTTTTCCTATGGGATAGAAAATCCCAAATCTATATCCCTTTCTATCTCCAAGCGGTGGGTATATGGGTCCAAGCCACTAGAATAATATATAGGTGTATCAGAAACAGCCATCTGCCCTCTGGCACTGCTTTTCCAAAGCCAGCCCTCAAAGAACTCCATTATTAATTTCTGAGGGTACCGGTGTTAATCATGTTAGAATCCTAACATGCCCCTTCCTTTAACCTAAAAAAAGAAAATTAAATTTGTTGGCTGGCCATATAAACAAGCTCTCCAAAAAAAAAAAAAAAAAAAAAAAACAAGCTCTCCAGGTTTTCTCTTGACACTAAACATTGAGGAACATGGCTAAGGACCAAGGAGAAGTGATTTACCTTAAAATAGCAAAATTTGAAATCCCATGATCCTTTCCTATTTTCAGATCATAATAAATAAAGAAATGAAACAGTGAAGAGAGAGGGAAGGAGGCAAAGATAAGGAGGGGGACAGAAACAAAGTGCCAGTCAAAAATGATATTTACATAAAGTTTGTCTTTCAAAAATTTTTTAGGATCAGACAAAAGACCCATACTCATGGGAATTATGTTAAAGGCACAACAGGTGTCAACTGAAAGAGCTCCCGTGGCCAGAGAGGAGACAATATAGCAATAAAATAAGTAGTGTTGGATTATACCCAAAAGATAAATAAATATCCCCATGAATCTATACTAATATTAAAATTGTTAAAGAAAGAAAGAAGGGTCATCTGGGGGGCTTAGTCAGTTAAGCTTCTGCTTAGGCTCATCTGAACCAGGTCCCAAGGCAGGATCTTGTTCAGCAGGGAACCTGCTCCTCCCTCTCCCTATCTGCCCTCTCGCTCATGCTTTTTCTCTCCTCTCTCTCTCAATAAATAAATAACTTCTGTGAAAAAGAAACAAACAAAAACAAAACCCAATAAGGAAGGAAATCCCAGGTAGAAGAATTTCAAACAATTTGTGCAGGACATTCCACCTCAAGGAGGATGAGCATAGCTTCCAACTCTTATGTGTGGATTACACATAGTTAACTTCCTTCTACAAAATATGTTATGGAAAACTTAAAATAATATGATAATATAATACTATTACTAATAATAAACAATAATCACTTTTACTGTGGAGAAATGCTGACAATGCAAATATTTTAATATTGATTCATTAGCTAATATTGTACCGTACTAATATAAGATACGATTAATGGAGACATCGAGTGGAGTGCATGAGAATTCTCTGTACTGTTCTTCTCTATTTCCCTGTAAATCTTAGGGTTGTTTTTTTAATAATTAAGATTTATTTTGGAAAAGTGACTTCAATGAATTCAGGCTCCAAGTTTGTGAAGGACACTGTAAGAATTGTTTAATTATTTTTGCCTTATTCTAAAACAGTGCCGTCGAATGGGAACAAAAGGAAGGATTTTTATATCAGAAGAAAGAAAAACACTTAGGAAAACACGTATAAGTGCCTCCTCAACCTGAAAGCAGGTAAAGGATAATAAATAGCAGAAATCAGATAAAAATACTTCTTTTTATATTAGAACCATATTCAAGTGCATTTAAAAAATTAGCTGTGCATTACCATTTATTTCCTTGAATTTGTCTTCCAAAGAGTTCACAGTGCTGCAGTGTCAGTAAACAGGGATTCGTGTGAAATTTTTATTAAACAGATTTATGGGAAATTCCTGCCCAGATATACTTTTTTTGTTTTTTTAGGTCCTTCCTCATCATGGCCTTTTGTTAGAGCTTTCAAACTATAGCAAATGCCTTAGAAGGCCAATTTTTAAGTTGCTATTATAATCCCCTGGAATAGCATCGTTTTCCTTCCTCAGATATGGCACACAGTAACCCCCCCTTTGATAAAATACTGAATGGTGGAAGGTAAAATTCCCTTTTTTCATTTCTTTAGCATTTCTTCTTATCTTGTTCCATTTCAGTTTAATGTTTATCAACACCAATCAAAAAGGGGTTAAAGGGATCATTAATTTATTAGTTTTGGTGCATCCTACTATGTGCAATTGCTGGGAATACCAAGTCAACCAGACACAGATGCAGTCCCTTTTCCCCCTCCAGGCCCCCCCCAACCCCCGGGGTGGGAGAGAGGGATAAAATCAAAAAGTGACAGAAAACACGACTAAATAGTTTATAGTAGCCAATAAAAAGGGTGAATTTACAGCTACTACAGACATATAAAAGAAGGTTAGCTAACTGGGCCTCAGAAGATGACCGAAGAAGCAACATTTATATAAGACTTAGAGAAAGGCAAAGGTTTAGTGGTGGAAGGAGTAGTATGAGGAAGGGAAGGTTTCTGCCTTGATTTGTGGGGGGGCTCTGGGCAAGTCCCTTGAGCTTAGGCTTGAACCTACTTCTTTTGCCAAACGGTGACTGAAAATAAGCCTTGCCATAGGCTCTAGTGAGTAAAGAGTTGGACTTATTTGACATTCCCTGGCGTTAGTAAGTACTTAAAAAACTTTTTTTGGTGGCCTAACAGCTGGAGTCAGGCTTCCTGATTTTCCAAATTCCCCACTTAACTATGTTTGCCCTTTGGACAAGATGTTTTCTTCCTATCCTTTATTTGGGGCCCATCAAGATAACAGCTATCTGCCCATGGGTTGTTGGAGGACCCATGGTTCTTTTTGGGAAGAGGAACATTTCTTGGCAATATAGGTGCCTTTGGATTTTAAAATATATTAGCAATAAAAAATCCTACAAGTCAATGAGGCAGGTGTTTAAAATTATTCCATAGTTTTAAGGCCATTGAAATTTTTTAAAAGAGGGATCCTGGGGGCACACAGCAGTTTAGCGCCTGCCTTTGGCCGGGAGCGACCTGGAGACCCGGGATCAATCCCACGTCGGGCTCCGGTGATGGAGCTGCTTCTCCCTTGCTGTGTCTCTGCCTCTCTCTCTCTCTTGGTGTGACTAAAATAAAAAAAAAATTTAAAAAAAAAAAAAAAAAAACAAAAACAAAAAGAACCTAAGTGCCGTCCATGTGTACTTAAAAACCCGTTCCATATCTGAAAACCCAGACACACAATTTCTGATTCTAACCTCACTCAAGAGGCCCTAAAGCCGAGGAAAAAAATGCCTTCTTGGGATCTGGGGGAAAGAATCTTCAATATAATATGACCTTTGGTAATAATGTCTCTCGGTTCTTTCCAAATCATAAAGATGCTTTTCCCTGATGAGTGATGAGCTGGGGAAGAAGAGATAAGAAACCCTCATCCTCTAAATTTACTTGTGTCAGAATTTTTTAAAACCCTTGTACTCGCAAAGAGTAAATTATCCTTATAACAGGAAAAACGTCTCAGATTGGAATCTGAGCAATCAATGGGCAGAGAAAAAACGCTTGGACCTCCCCTTTTCTTTTAAAGACAAAAGGGGGCTTTTTATGTACAAATCAAGATGCCTTAGGAATAAGAGGGGGGTTTTTTTCCGGGGTGGAAAACCACGCACAGCCGGGACGCCCGCGTCCAGGTTTTCCTGATCCCAAACCCTGGGGCCCGTCCCCCAAACACGTGCCCCAAACTGAGGTCTTTGCAAGCTAAAAACCCACCTCGGGTCGAAGTCCCTGCTCCGCTTGTGTCGGGCAAAATTTGGACACACAGCTCCGCTTGTAATAAACCTCGTGTGGTTTGGCATCAGTGTCGGCTTCTGGGTCGGTTTCTGGATTCGCAACTTGGGCACACAGTCTGAGATAAAAAAAACAAAACCAAAAGAAGCCCAACAAAACCAAATAGACGCAGCAGAGTGAACGCAGGAAGGATTCTGTGAGAAGAGGCGGAGGCACCCGGGGGCTTGGGCGGCTCTATCTGTGGAAGCCCCGCAGACTGGCGGGTGCGGGATGCTCAGCACAGAGCGAGGATCAGTGTCCCACCTCACATCCGCCCTCAGCGCCCCGAGTATCGAGAGGCACCACAGCAGCGCCCATGGAGGCAGAGGGCGTGACGCCCCCCCGCCTCTGACTCACACAGGTGCATCTCCCAGGCATATGCACAATGAGATGACAATGAGCCCCATGGCCATCCCCAGACCCCGCAAGAACTCGCTGCCCCAAGTGGTTTGGACCACTGAGGCTGCAGAGCTTCAGCTCTCCCTGGAAAGTAGGGGTCTAGCTTCTTTGTACTTTGGGCTTTATTTTCATATCTTTACTTTGATTCTTTTTTATTAATCGCTTTCTTTTAATTTTTATGTTGTACCTTAATATTCTTATTTTTGCTTTAATGGGTACTTTAATTGTGTTTTTTATTTTGGGTGATTTTGAATCTTTTAATAAGCAGGCCAAAATAATCTGGTGCTCTTTTGTTTTTTTTTTTATTAGGAGGTCATTTGTTATGTTTTTCTTCTTTTTTTTTTTTCTTCCTTCTTTCTTTACTGGAAAAAATAATGAGATGGTGCACTTCTCTCAGGCATCATACCTTCCAGTTCATCCACGTTGAAGAAATAGTGGGGATTTGTCGGTTCTTATGGCTGGCAAGGCCCAACTTTTCTCTCTCTTCATCTTCATCTTCTGAAGTGTCCTATGATAGATGTTATTGTTTTAAAACAGTGGTGCTGAGTTCCCTAGTCTGCCTCTGTGTGTCTATAACCTTTTTGGGACTGAGCTCAGTTACAGCATTTTTACGTTGGCCTGGAACCTAGATTTTTTGTTCTTTTGTTTCTACAGTAAGGATTCTCCAGTTTTCTTCTGTGCTCTTTTTTCCAGCCAGCTGCTATCTTTATAAATCATTGTATTTTTATAAACTCTAGTTAGGACATCATGTATGTGTATTGGATGAACCCCCTGGCTGTGAGTACGACCTCATGGTACTTAATGGAGGTGAATGTCTCCTCTCATTATTTTTTCCAGTAAAGAAAGGAAGGAGAAATAAAAAAATAAAGGAAGAAAAACATAACAAATGACTGTTCCTAAAAAAAAAAAAAACAAAAAAGCACCAGATTATTTTGCCTGCTTGTTAAAAGATTCTAAATCCCAAAATAGAACACAATTAAAGATTACCATGAAAGCAAAAATAAGAAAATATTAAGGTACATACATAAAAATTAAAAAAAAAGCGATTAATAAAAAAGAATCAAAGTAATAGAAATGAAAAATAAAGCCCAAAGTACAAAGGAAGCTTAGACCTACTTTTCCACGGGAGAGCTGAAGCTCTGCAGCCTCTCGGTCCAACCACTTGGTGGCAGCGAGTGTCTGTTGCGGGGTTTGGGATGGGCCATGGGGTCATTGTCATTCTCAGTGATGCATCTGGCCTGGGGATGCACTGTGGAGTCAGAGGGGGGTGGGCTGCTGCGGCCGTCAGCGCCACTGGCCTCCAGTGGGGCGCTGCTGTGGTGCTTCTCTGATACTCGGCGCTGAGGGGCGGGATGTGGGTGGGGACACTGAGGTCCTCTGGTCTGGGGCTGAGCATCCCGCACCCCAGTTGCAGGGGCTTTCACCAGAAGGCCCCAACGCCCCCGGGTCTTCCGCCGCTTCTCTCAGATCTGCGTTTCACTCTGCCTGCGTTCTTTTGTTTGTTGGGTTCTTTTGGTTTTGTTTTTTTATCTCAGGACTGTTGTGCCAAGATTGCGAATCCAGAACACCAAGAAAAGCCGTCATGATGCAAAACACGAGGGGCGTTTATTTACAAGTGGGGTTGTGTCCAAGTTGCCCGACACAGCGGAGCAGGGACTTCGACCACGAGTGGTGGGTTTTAGCTTAGTTTTAAAAGGGGCTGGTCTCGGGGACCTCCAGAAGGGTGGAGCAGGGATCCCTGGGTGGCAAGCGTTTTAGCGCCTTGCCTTTGGCCAGGGCGCAATCAGTCTGGAGAACCGGATCAAATCCAGATCTGGGCTCCCGGGGGCATGGACTGCTTCTGTCCTCTGCCTCTCTCTCTCTCTCTCTCTCTCTCTCTCTCTCTCTCTGTGGATATCATAAATAAATAACAGGAAACAGTCTCAGTTTGGGAAAACGACAACCCAATGGGCAGAGAAAAAACGTTTTGGATCGCTGTCTTCATTTTTTAAAAAGACAAAGGAGGGGTTTTTCTATGTACAAAGTAAAGTTTGGTTTAGGGAATAAAAAGTCGCACCAGGGGTTTTCCCACTGCACACCCGGGGAGGGGGCCCGCGTTTCCGGGTCTTCCTGATCCCAAATCCCGGGGGCCTGTCCCCCAACACACGCTGCCAAGCTGGGGTAAATTTGAAAATTTCTTCTTAGGAGCCCCGGGGGAAGGGGGGAAAAGGAGCAAGATGGGAGGGACGGGATTGTGGAGGCCGAAAAAAATTAAAAGGCCCATTCCACTTTAATTTTCGGGGTTAGCCCCTTCCGGGCCATCCCAAACCCTGCAAAAAGACCTTAAATTTCTTTAAATTTTCAGTCCCCCAGCAGAAAAAAAAAAGTTTACGGGCTTAATGTCTTAGAAACCCCCGGGCATTTTTTAAAGAACGAGCCCGGGCCAAGGGCAGGAAGCCCCTATTAGAATGAGAAAAGAGCTAAAGGGCCCTTGAAGGCCCCGAGCAAAAGGGAAAACAAACTTGGGGAAATTTGCTCCGCCCTTTTTTTTTTTTTAATTTTTAAATTTTTAATTTATTTATGTTTTTATGTATGTAATTTATTTTTTTTTTTTAAAGATAGTCACAGAGAGAGAGAGAGAAAAAGAGAGAGAGAGAGAGAGAGAGGGCGGAAACGAACCGGCCCCAAATGCCCCGGGACCCAATCGGGAAATTTGATCCCGGGTCCCAGGATTGCGCCGGGGCCAAAGGCGGGCAAAAAACCCCGCGGGTCCCAAACCCGGGAATCCCTGCCCACCCCTTTGGAGGTCCCCGAACCACCCCTTAAAACTAAGCTAAAAACCCACCTGGGGGTCGAAGTCCCTGCCCCGTTTGTGTCGGGAAAACTTGGACACGCTCCAGCTTTTTAAATAAACCCTCGTGTTTTTTGAAATCAGTGTCGGCTTTTTGGGGGGTTTCTTATTCGCAATCTTGGGCACAACAGTCTTTCCCCCCCCCCCCCCCCCCCAAAAGAAGCCCAACAAAAAAAAAGACCCACCAGGGGGGGGGGGGGGGGGGGGGGGGGGGGGGGGGGGGGAAAAACGCAGGATTCTGAGAGAAGCCCCGGGAGACCCGGGGGCCCCTTGGGGGGCTTTCTGGGGAACCCCCTGCAGACGGGGGGTGGGGGATGTCACCCCAGACCCAGAGGACTCAGTGTCCCCCCCCAACTTCCCGCCCCTCGGGCGCCGGAAACAGAGAGCACCCCCAGAAACGCCCACTGGAGGCCAGGGGCGATGACCCCCACCCCCCCTCTGA
Organism: Vulpes lagopus; assembly: GCF_018345385.1. Classification (NCBI taxonomy): domain Eukaryota; kingdom Metazoa; phylum Chordata; class Mammalia; order Carnivora; family Canidae; genus Vulpes; species Vulpes lagopus. Next base: position 8,988 of record NC_054832.1, read on the forward strand.
CCCACAGGTGCATCTCCCAGGAAAGATGCACATGAATGACAATGGCCCCAGGGCCCCTTCCCCAGCCCCCGCCCCAGCCCCACTCGTGCCACCAGTGGTTGGACCACAGGGGCCAAGCTTCAGCTCTTTTTTGGAAATTTGGGTCTAGCTTCCTTTGTTTTTTGGGGCTTTTTTTTTTCATTTCTTTTTTTGGTTTCTTTTTTTTTAATCGTTTTTCTTTAAATTTTTTTTTATGTCCCCTTAAAAATTTTTTTTTTTTTGCTTTCATGGTACTTTAATTGGGGTTTTTTAAATTTTGGGTTTAAAATCTTTTAACAAGCAGGCCAAAAAATCTGGTGTTTTTTTGTTTTTTTTTTTTTGGAGGTCATTTGTTATTGGGTTTTTTTTCTTTTTTTTTTTTTTTTCCTTCTTTTTTACTGGAAAAAATAATGAGATGGAGACAAATTTTCCCCCCATAAAGTACCCTGAGGTCGTACTCACAGCCAGGGGGTTCACCAATTTCACAAAACCTGATGTCTAACTAAGGGTTTAAAAAAAATGATTATAAAGAAGCAGCTGGCTGGAAAAAGGCACAGAAGAAAACTGGAGAATCCCTTTCTGTAGAAAAAAAAAAACTAAAATCTTTGTCAGGCCAACGTTAAAAAAGCTGAAAATGGGGATGCGCCCAAGAAAGGTTATGGACCACAGAGGCAGCTGAGGGAAAATCAGCCATTATTAAAACAATAAAATTTATTTTCATAGGACACTCAGAAATGAAGGTGAAGAGAGGGGAAAAAGGGGGGCCTTTCTCAGCCATTAGAAAAAGGGCAAATAAACCCCCTAATTTGCTTCAACGTGGAAAAGGAACTGGAAGGTTTATGCTGAATGAAGTGCCCATCTCATTATTTTTTCCCGTAAAGAAAGAAGGAAGAAAAAAAAAAAAGAAAAAAACAATAACAAAAGACCTCCTAAAAAAAAAAAAAAACAAAAAAAAAACCCCGAAATTTTTTTTGGCCCGCTTGTTAAAAAAATTCTAAATCCCAAAAAAAAGAAACACAATTAAAGTACCATGAAAGCAAAAAAAAGGAAAAATTTTAAAGGGACATACTTTAAAAAATTAAAAGGGAAAACGAAAATTTAAAAAAAAAGAAACAAAGTAAAGAAATGAAAAAAAAGCCCCAAAATACAAAAAGGGGAAACTAGACCCCCACTTTCCCGGGGGGCTGAAAACTCTGCGCCTCTGTGGTCCAAAACCCCGGTTTGGTGGACGAGTGGGCTGTGCGGGGCTGGGGGGTGGGCCAAGGGGCCATTGTCATCCAGTGTGCATCTGCCTGGGGGAAGCAAACCGTGGGGGTCAGAGGCGGGGGGGGCGTAGGCCTTGGCCTCCAGTGGGGGTTTCGGGGGTTTCTCTCCGATACCGGGGCTGAGGGGGGGGAAAGTGGGTGGGGACACCCGAGTCCTCCCGGCTTGGGGCGGGGCATCCCCCCCCCCCAGTCTGCAGGGGGTTCCACCAAAAAGCCCCCAAGCCCCCGGGTTCCCCCGCCGCTTCTCTTAGAATCCTGCTTCACTCTGCCTGCGTCTTTTGGTTTTTTTGGGGTTCTTTTGGTTTTTTTTTTTTTATCTCAGGGGCGTTGTTTCCCAAAATTGCAAACCAAGAAACCACCCAGAAGCCGACACTGAGCAAACACACGGGGGTTTTTATTTACAAGCTGGACCCTTGTGCCCAATTTCCCCAAAACCACGCGGAGCAGGGCCCTTCGCCCCCGGGGTTTGGGTTTTTAGTTTTTTTTTTAAAAGGGGGTGGTCTGGGGGACCCCAAAAGGGGGCTGGAGCAGGGACCCCTTGGTGGCAAAAAGCTTTTTAGCCCCTCCCTTTTGGGGCCCGGGGCGCAATCCTGGAGACCCGGGATAAAAACCCAGCTCTGGCCCCGGTGCATGGAGCCTGCTTTTTTTCCTGCTCTCTCTCTCTTTTTCCCTCTCTCTTTTCTCTCTCTCTCTCTGTGACTATCATAAAAAATAAATAAATACTTTACTTTAAAAACAAAATTTAAATTAAAATTAAAATTAAAAAAAAAAAAAGGGCTGGAGAAATTTCCCTCAAGTTCTTTTTACATTTTGCTCGGGGGGCCTTCAAGGGCATTGACCTTTTTTTCTCATTCTAAAGGGCTTCCTGCCCTTGGCCGGGTAAGTTTTTAAAAGCTAATGCGGGGCTTTCTAAGACTTTTAAGCGTAAACTTTGTTTTTCTGCGTGATAAAATAATAAAAAATTTTCAGGTTTCTTCGCGGGGTTTTGGGGGATGGCGGACGTGTGCAAACCCCTGAACTTAAAGGGGGAAGGGCCCTTTAATTTTCTGGGCCCTCCAAAACGTCCCGTCCCATCCATCTAGCTCCTTCCCCCTTCCCCGGGAGCTCCTAAAAAGGAAATTGAAAACCCCCCTCGTTTGGCAGCGTGTTTTGGGGGGACGGGCCCCAGGGATTTGGGATCGGGAAAAGCCCGGGGAGCGCGGGCGTCCCGGCTGTGCAGGGGGTTTTAAAAGCTGCAGCCTTTTTCCCAAAGGCTATCTTACTTTGTACATAAAAAAACCCTCCCTTTGTTTTTAAAAAGGGAAGGGAGAGCAGCGAGTCCAAGCGTTTTTTCCCCTCCCCCATCTGATTGCTCAGTTTCCAATTGGAGTTTTCCTTTTAAAAAAGGGGAAAATTTTACTCCCCAAGAACTAGGGTTTAAAAAATTTTCTGACACAATAATAAAGGGGGGAAAAGGGTTTTTTATCTTTTTTTCACAGTCAGCCCACTCATCGGAAAGGGCATCTTTATGGTTTTGGGAAAGAACCGAGAGACTTTTTCCCAAATGGCATATTATTAGGTGAAGGATTTTTCCCTGAGACCCCAAAAAGGGGCAGTTTTCCCTCGGGCTTGGGAGGCCTCATGGGGGTGGGGTTTAGAATCAGAAATTGTGTGTTTTGGGTTTCAGAAAAGGGAAAAAGGGTTAGTTAAAAAAACATGGACAGGCCCCTTGGGTTTCTTTTTGTTTTTTTTTTTTTTTCTTTTTTTTTTTTTTAAATTTTTATTTATTTATGATAGTCACCACACAGAAGAGAGAGGAGGCGGGAGACCCAGGAAAGGGGAAAAGGGGCGGGGCTCCTGCCCCGGGAGCCCGCTTTGGGATTCGTTTCCCGGGTCTCCAGGTCGCCCCCGGGGCCCAAAAGGGGCAGGCCTAAACTGCTGTGCCACCCAGGGAAACCCTCTTTTAAAATTTCAATGGCCTTAAAAGCTATGGAAAAATTTCAAAACCCCTTGCCTCATTGACTTGTGGAATTTTTTTTTAAAATTCCCAAATAAGTTAAATTCATAGGCACATATTATGGCCAAGAATTGTGTCTTGCTTCCCATAAAAGAACCAGGGTGCCCTCCAACAACCCTATGGGAAAGAAACTGTTTTCTTTGATGGGCCAACAAAAAAAGGGAAGAAAACTTTTTTGCCCAAAGGTCAAACGGGCTATTTAAAGTGGATTGGAACTCAGGAACCCTGACCCCAGGCTGTTTTTGGGCCACCAGAAAATGTTTATTAAGTACTTACTAACTTCCCAGGTAATGTGCAAAAAAAGTCCAACCTTTACTCACTAGAGCTCTATGGCCCCAGGCATTATTACTGTCAAACCTTTTTGCCCAAAAAAGAAGTAGGTTTAGAGGGCCCAAGCTCAAGGGACTTTCCCCCGAGCCCAAAAATTCAGAGGCAAAAAAACCTTCCCTTTCCCCAAAATTCTTTTTCTCCTTCCACCCCTTACCTTTTTGCCTTTCTCTTTAAATCTAATATAAATGTTGCTTCTTTGGTCATCTTCCTGGGCCCCGTTAGACTAAGCCTTTTTTATTTTATGTACTTGTGTAAGCCCGTAAAATTCCCTTTTTTATTGGCTACTATAATCTTGTTTTGTCGTTTTTCTGTCACTTTTTGGTTAGTATCCCCTCTCCCCCCAGCATGGCCTGGGGGAGATAGGGACTGCAAACTGTGTCTGGTTTACTTGGTATTCCAGCACCCTTTCACAAAGTAGGTATGCACCAAAACTTAATAAAAAATGGGTCCCTAACCTTCTTGAGTTGGGGTTTAAAAAACATTAGAACATGAAAAGGGGCCAAGATAAGAATGAAATTGCTGAATGAAATTATAAAAAGCAATTTTTTTTCCATTCACTCTTTTAGTATTTATCAGGGGCCTACTGTGTGCCCTTAATGAGGGGAAGGAAACATGCTGATTTTCCCTTGGGGATTATAATAGCAACTTAAAAAATTGGGCCCCTAAGGGGATTTGCTATAGTTGAAAGCTCTAACTAAAAGGCCCGTGATTAGGAAAGGGAAATGAAAAAAAATCAAAAAAGTAATTTTTGGGCAGGAATTTCCCCGTAAATTTTGGGGTTTTTTAAAAATTTCACAGAAATTTTTTTTTTTTTTTTTAACTGACACTGAAAACACTGTGAAAATCTTTTGGGAAAACAAATGTCAAGGGAAAAAAAATGGGAGGGACGCTTTAAATTTTTAAAAGCACTTGAAAAATGGTGTCCCAAAATAAAAGGAAATTTTTTTTATCTGATTTCGCTATTTATTAAACCTTTCCTGCCCTTTTTGGGTTTAGGAGGAAAAATTTGTTTCCTTAAATGTTTTTCTTTTTCCCTTTTGAAAAAAAAATTTTTCCTTTTTTCCCCCAAGGCACTGTTTAAAATAAAAGGCAAAAATTAATTAAACTATTTTTAAAAGGGCCTGCACACTTGGAGCCTGAATTCATTGAAGTCAATTTTCAAAAAAAAATTTTATTTTTTTAAAAAAAAAAAACCCAAAGTTTACGGGGAAAATTGAAAGACAGTACGGGAGAATTCTCATGCACTCGCACTCGATGTCCCCAAATTACGTTTCCCAAATTTTAGTACGGTAAAAAAAATTTTAAGCAAATGAACAATATTAAAAAATTTGCATTGTCACCCTTTCCCACAGAAAAAGTGTTTTATTGTTATTTTGTTTTTAGTATTATTTTAATCTTTAAATTTTTTTAATTTTTCCATAACATTTTTTGTAAAGGAAATTTTACAAATTTATTCCACACTTTAAATTGGGAAGTTTAGGGGCCCCATTGAGGGGGGAAATGTCTGCACAAATTGTTTGAAATTCTTCTACGGGGAAATTTTTTTCCTTATGGGTTTGTTTGTTTGTTTTTTTTTCCCACAGATGTTATTTATTTTTTTGAGAGAGGAGGAGAAAAAAAGAAATGAGCGAGGGGGGCAGAGGGAGAGGGAGGAGCAGGTTCCCTGTGAAAAAGGACCCCCTGCCTTGGGACCTAAATATGTAAACCCTAAGGCGAACCCCTTTAATGACTGAGCCACCCAGGTGCCCCTCTTTCTTTTTTTTTAAATTTTTAATATTAGTATGATTCATGGAAAATTTTTTTTTATGTTTGGGTTAAAATCCAACACAAATTATTTTGTTGCTTAATTTTTCCCCTTTTTGGCCACGGGAGCTTTTTTCATTTTGACACCTGTGTGCCTTTAACATATTTCCATGAGTAGGGGGGTCTTTTGTCTTTTCCCAAAATTTTTTGAAAGACAAATTTATTTTAAATATCATTTTTGATTTTGGCCCCCCCACTTTTTTTTTTCGTCCCCTCCTTATCTTTGCCCCCTTTCCCCTTTCTCTCTTCCCTTTTTAAATTTCTTTTTTTATTATGATCTGAAAATGGGGGAAAGGGAAACATGGGATTTAAAATTTTTGTATTTTAAAAAAAATTTCACTTCCCCTTTGGGTGCCTGGGCCAGTGGTTCTCAAATGTTGGGTGTGCAAGAGTTTAACCTGGAGGGGCCTTTTTAAATAGGGCCCACCCAAAATTTTTAATTTTTTTTTTAGGGGTTAAAAGGGAAAGGGGGCGGGGTTTAGGATTTACATTTTTAACCGGTCCCCTCAGAAAATAAAAATGGAGTTCTTTGGGGGGCTTTGCTTTGAAAAGCAGTGAGCTGAGGGCGATGGTGTTTTGATAAAACATATTTATTTTTCTTTTGGTTGGACCCATATACCCCCGTTTGGTGATAGAAAGGGTAATAGTTTTTGGGGATTTTCTATCCCCATAGGAGAGAACCCAAAAAATACTCAGGATCTATCCCTTAAGTTTTGTTTTATAGTCTTTGATTTGAGTATATTTTAAGATCCCCCCCTCTTTTTGTGCTCAGCATAGAGTGTTTAGGACCCCCCCCGCAGCATTTAAGGGGTTTAGAGGGAAATGAGGGACATAGCTTGGTTTCCCCTCCTCTGAGGCCAAAAGGGAAAAAAAACTGAGAGTTCTGGAGGATTGGAAATTTTCCCGTTCACCGCTTATTGGTTTTTTAGAGTAGGTTGAAAAAGGTTTCCTGAGATTGTTTCTCAAGACGACCCATTTTTCCCTAAAAGTTTTGATAGGCATTTGTGAAATAGGCAAATTTTTGGGGTTTCTTTTCTGCTTTTTTATTTCTTTTAAAGGTACGACTTTCATCTAAAGGGTTTTAGGTTACCCCTTTGTTGTTATATGAGTAGTTTTTGTAAATAAACAGTGTTTTCCCTTTGAAAATTTTCTGTTTAACTATTTTTAAAAATTTAGTTTTAAAAATATTTTAAAACCCGGCACTTTGTTCTCGGGTTGGGGCAAACTTTAAAATTTAGTAAGGGTTTGGGTTTTTCTGAAAAAAATAGGCAATTTTGATAAGAAGCCTGAAAACTTGGGAAAATGAAAGGGGGGGCAAGGGGCTCACGGTGAGGTTTTTTTTGGGGGAAAACCCTTTTTTTTTAAATTTAATTTTTCAGGCATTTTTCTGATGGCGCACTTTTGGGGACCTAATTCGGGGAAACCCCTTTTGGGGGTTTTAAAGAAATGTAACTATTGGCAGAAGAAAAACCCTTCTTTGGTTGAATGTTTTTTTGAGCTAAAGGGACTCTAATTTTAGATGAGCCTGAAGCTGTGACATTTAAGGGGTTGTGTCGTTTTTAAAAAAAACTTGGACCCGAAAAGAGTTTGGCTTTCCCCCTTGCCACCCGGGGTGACCTGAAACAGTGTGGGTTTTTTTGTGGGCTTTCGGTTTTCCCTTTTCTGTTAGTGGGGGGTCGGTCTCCCCTTCCGTTCATTTAACTTTTGTTTTTTTAAAGACCCAAACACAGGGTTTGTCATTATTTGGGCCATCACTAATTTAAAAATCCAAAAAGTTTAATTCATTTCTTTTTCCCTTCCCTCGTTTTTTGCCCTTTTTCCCTTCCGGAATTTGATTTTTCTTCTCAGAATACCTTTTAAATTTTTTGAAATGGGAAAGGGGTTTTCAGGTCATTTTCCATTCACATTTGTAATTTTTTTTAAAAAAAAATGAAGGTTATTTTTATAAATGAAATTCTGAGGGCGGTGGGGGCCCTCCAGTACCCTTTTTTTAAAAAAAATTTTAAAATTTTTAAAAAAAATTTTAATTTTAAAATTTAATTTGTCAACATGTAGTATTTAAAACCCATGTTCCCTCACATCACTTGCCCCCCTTAATGGCCCCCCCCAGGTTTCACTATCCTCCCACCCACCTCCCCTTCCGCAATCCTTTGTTTTCCCGAGTTAGGAGTCTCTATTTGTTTATCTTCTGTGAGACCAGGTAAATTTTAAAAAAATCCCCTAAACCCCCGGACAAGCAGAGCGTTTCTGATTCCCTTTTGTGCTACCTGCCCCCTGGCCTTTTATGACCCCCCCATAACCTGCTTATTGCTTTAAGGGACTGCCCCCCTAGGCAAGCCGTGGGCACACCCTAATCGGAAATCAGCTCATAACCCCTGTAAACCCCGCTTTGTGCCCCCAAAAAATGTGCATCAATTCTGAAACAAAGTAATAGGCCAGCTCAAATGGATACTAAGGGGTTTAAAATGTAATTCAATCGGCCCTTGTGTGTGGGCCGACCTGACTGTGCAACTTTTGCGTTTCCCCTTGGGCCCTGGGGCCCCATAAAGTTTTCTACGCCTCTTAGGGCTCGGGGTCCAAATCCCTGCTCCGGGCTTTTCGGGTACATTGGACCCAAGCTCG
>NC_054832.1:17121-24407 GCF_018345385.1 Vulpes lagopus
AATGTGAATTAGAAATGAACGAAACTAGGAGAAAATTTTTTAACACGAATAAAAAAAATTGTTTTAAGTTGTCCTCCAAATATTTAAATACTTTATTAGAAGAGAAAATAGATCAATTATCATGATTCATGACTATTAAAAGTTTTTTTTTTCAGATTAGTGTTTTTAAAATTAAGGGGCTACACTTTTTTGACATTACAGAATAGTTAAGGTTTGTGTCTAGGATATAGAATGAGATAGCTTTCTGGCTTGTTTTCTCATTAATTTGGATGAGGTGGTTTCTAATATCCCTTTCAGTTATACTATTGCAGTGTTATATCTTTTTAAAAAGATTTTCTTTATTTAAAAAGAAGATCGAGAGAGACCACTATGAGCAAGGCCAGAGCTAGAGCTAAGGAGAGGGGAGAGCAAACTCCTCCTCTGAGGAAGGTGGAATCTGACTGTGGGGCTCCATTCTTGGACTCCAGGATCATGACCTGGGCGGAAGGCAGATGCTTAACTATCTGAGCAAGGCCCCTTGAGATATTATCTTCCTCTGGTATTTAGATGTGAGTGTAACATGAGACAACCCGCCTGCATAACATCTGCTAAGCAGTATACAACCTCCCGAGATTAACCCTCTGTACATTATCCCTGCTGAATACTCTTAAAAGTCGAAGTGAATCAAAAACCATTCATAATGCTGTCCCTGATGCCCTTACCGCTCTTATTGCACTGTACACTTTTTACCATTATTATGTTTGTTTTAGGACATTCATTTATTTCCTTGTTAGACAGTAAGCATGCTTATAAATTGTCATTTGGGGTGGGAAGGAAGGATCTTCCATATTGATGAAAACATTTGGGGTTTTTAAAAGGCAATTCCTGGAATTGATTCCTAGAACTACAGGACAGCTTGCCATTATTTTCTGGTATAATACACTAAAACTTTATTCTTTTTAAAATGCTTAAAGTGTTAAAAAAGTACGGGCTATAAATTCTTTTTATTTCCGTTGTTTTTTCCAAACCTTCTGCAACTCTTTGGCCTAATAAATTTTTAATTTACCCCCGCCTTTCCGGAGCTGTGATTTTTTTCCTGAATCCCTTTCAGGAAAACGGGTTTTTTCCTCAACTTCATCGTTCTGGGCAGGCTGTTTTTAAATTTCTTTTTAAAAAAACCTTTGGCCCCCTTAGGAGGCCTTTTTTTCTGACTTGGCTTTTTTTCCTTTTTAATGCCTTACTTAGGATCCTGTTTAAAAATTTAAAACCAAATGGAAACACCTTTTGTTTGGGACTGTTGCGGGTGATTTTAAAAAAATTTTCCTTTACCCTTTTATCCATAAAGGGGTTGAACCACACAGCATCTTAAAGGGGATAGGCCAAAATTTCTTTCCCACATTTCTACCTCCCTTTAAGGGATTCTAATTAAACTCCTTTTCTTCCAAAAAATGCCCACCCTTCCCGTAAGACTCTTCTTCAGGGGCCCTGTCCAAACCCCACAAATTGCAATTTTACTTCTTTGCTGAAACCCTAAAAGAGGGAAAAAGCCTGGCTTCGTAAAAAGAGAGAGGGTACCCTTTCCCTCAGGGGGGGGGGTTTTTTAAGGGGTAACATTATACAAACCTAAACCCCCATTTTTGCCCCCTTTTTCTTTTCACCTTCTCCCCCCTTTTGCCTAACGGAAATGAAACAGACTCATAATTCTTAAAATCCCTTTAAACTATAAAATGTACCTCTCGGGATTAGGGGGAGTTTAAAAAAACACAGGTTTGTTTATTAATTTTTTTAAAGTTTCCAAAATTTTTAATCAATGATAAAACAGCACTTTTTGGGAAAAGGTAGGGGTCACCCCTGAAAAATTTTTTTTTAAACCCCCCCCCCAAAAGGAAACACTTTCCCCAAGGTTGCTGTTGGTTTATCATATCGGAGCAAACAAATGGTTTTTGCTCCCAAAACACAATACCACATTTTACCCCTTGTTTTGGGTTTTTTAAAAAAACTGTGAAAAGGGCCAACATTTGTTATTTATCTAAGAAAATAAAGCATTTACGTAGGGGTGACCACCTGGGGCTTTTTTTTTTCCCCCCCCTTTTAAAAAATTCCTACTTTTTTTTGGAGCTGGTGGAGAATATGGCAGTGACTAAATTGTCGGGGGGAGTGAGTGTAAAAACTGTGGCTTATTTCTGATAAGAGTAACTTTAACCTTTAAAAGTCACAACAATGGGGTTTGTTGTAAAATATTTTTCCTTTGTTTTTTTGGGCTTTATCCATTTCAAGAATCAAAAAAAAAGCCCAAAAAAATTAAAAAAAGGAAATTTTAATTCGCTGACTTAACTGAATGAAAAAAATTTAAAAAAACAACCCGAAAATAATGCAAGATTTTTTAAAATTTTAAAAAATTTAAAGGGATCTTAATATTTCATTTTCATTTTGCTTCTTTCCCTTTAAAACAACTAAAAAAAAATACACTTGCCACTTTATTTGCCTACTTGACCCTTTATAGTTTGGGGGGAATTTTTTTAAATTTTAAACAGGAATTTGGGTAAAACATTGTCTTCTATTTCCAAGTGAAGTTTTTTAAAAAGGATTATGGAAAATGAGTTTAACTCAATTTGGGAAAAAAAATAGCTTTGGGAATTTGGGTAGCTTGATTTTATTTTGCATTTTAAAGGGGAAGGGTTTTCCTCAAAAGGGAAAAATTTAAAAATTTGTTATATACAGAATAATTTAATTTCAGTAAAACAAAATTTTTTTGGAACAAAAAGCAAAGGGATCGATTTGTTTACATTTACTTAAAACTGAATCGGGGATCCCTACAAAAACCCTTGAGTTGATTTTTCTGCTTTGGTTTTCCCTTAAATTTAATCAATGTTATAAAAATTAAAACTAGAATTTAATTTTTTAAAATTTGAAAAAAGCGAGGAATAATTTTTTGGGCCCATTTTTTTTTAAACAACTTTTCACTTTTCCCTAGTAAATTGGGGGAGTAATTCCCCACAGTAAATTCCCCATGGAAAAAAATTCCTGAGTAAATTTTTTGCCAAAAAGGGTTATTTCAAAACCCCCCTTTTTTTAAAAACCCCCTTTTTTGGCCTTTGAAGCAAAAAACTAAAAAAAACCCAAATTTTTAAAACAAATTTATATATTATTTTTATTTATTTTAATTTTATATATTTAAATTACTTAAAAGCTTTTCCCCTTTTTAGATAAATTTTCAAAAATTTCAACCGGACGCACTGTTTTTTAAATTTGGGGCGGGTTTTAAAAAAATTTTTGGGACCTACCTAAAAATTTATTAAATAAAAGGTCTCATTTATAACACTAACAATAGTTTTCATTTTTAATCATAAATTGGTGTAAACTCAAAGAATTTGGCCCACTTTTCTCCTTCGGCCCTTTTTGTTTTTTTCTGTTTTTTCACCTTACTTTCTCTGTTAGTTTTGGGGCTTGCATTTTTCCCAAATAAAAAATTTATTTAATAAATAAATACATAATCCAAATAGTTTTTTTTATCCCTAGCTAAAATTTTTTTACGGATGGAGGGGTTTAGTCAGAATTTTTTTTGGGTTTTTTTTTTAAATTTTTTAATTTATTTTATTTTTTGAAGGCGAAAAAGAGAAAGGAGAGAAAAGAAAAATAGGGGACAGAGCTTAAGCAATGGAGTTGCGGGAAGCCCAATTTTGGTTTAAATAAAATACCGGGGTTTGGGGGGTTTCATTTTTTAAAGGGGCCCAAAGGGGGAAAAACCCCTAAAACTTTTTGATCCCCAGGTGTCCCAAAAATTTTTGGGGTTTTTTTTTCCCAAACCCAGGGGGAGACACTTTTTTTCCCCTTATAAAAAAACATGTTTGGCCCAACATTTTAACACACATACAGAAATTTTATAAATTATTACCACATTAAATTTTGGGTTATTACAGAAATTGAATTTTGTTGGATAGCTGTAAAATATTTTTTCTTTTTTTACTTTTTTGTCATGCCCAGGGCATAGCCCCATTATGTTGGGGACACAGTGTTTGATTCGACGGGAAAAAATTTTGGGGTTTTTTCGGGAAAAGGGGTAAATCTTCAACATGAATTTTAAGCCCCGGGCAAAGGAAAAAGAGAACATCCCCCTTGGAAGGGCTTACAAAAGTTTACATTTGTTCTAAATTAAAGGGCCACCAGTTACCGGGAAATTCCCCCAAAATGCAAAGATAAAAAGTTTTCCAATTTTGCCCTTTTTGTTTGCTTTCAAAAAGGGGGGCCCAGGTTTTCCTTTTACTCATCCAAAAAATTAGTTTTGCAAACTTGAAAAGCATATGAAAAGGGTGGGCCAAATTCTGGAAAAACCAGTTTGCCATCTTTTTAGCTCCCCCTTTTGGAAAAATTTTAAAAAGGGGAGGTGATTCCAGATGCAGTTTCTTAAAAGACCCCCGAGAAAAATAAATGGGAAATTAAAATAAAAGGTGGATAAATAAAGGGTCTTTTTAAATTAAGGACTTAACAAAAGGGCATTTACAAAAGATGGAAAAAATTTCCAAATGAAAAATAGTTTAAAAAGGGAAAAGTCAAAAAAAACTGTGCAAAAAAAATGGTTAAAAAAGAAAAAAAGGGGGGCAAATTTTTCTTAGGGTTTTCAATTTTACTACGGGTTTAAGGGCCAAAAAATTGGAGAAATTTTCGGGGCCCAAAAATTTTAATACAAAACTTAGGGCTTTATGTTGGGTTACATCCATTTCCTTTTGGACTTGTCTAATTTTTTTCTTTTTGGGCAGACCAGGCTATAAAAATTTTTTAATTTAAAAGAGTGAAAAATAAATTTCATTTTTCAGTATTTAAATGAAAACAAAAAGGGGCCGGGCCGTCTGAAATGGGAAAAGGTTTAAACCATTTTATAAAATGAAACCACTTTAACAACTCAAGAATTTTTTTTGGAATGCTTAATGTAATTGGACAATAGCCCCCCTAAAAAAGAAAGGATCTTTATAATTTCTTCTTGAAACAAAAAAGGGTAAAAGTCTTACCAAACCACTTCCCAAAATGAAATGTACCTACTTGAAAACCCTTCCTGAAACTTATTTGCTTTTTAGCAGTTCTTTTCAATTGGGATAAATTTGTTTTTGTAAAAAAATTGGGTGTTAAAGGGTTTCCCTTAAAATTTCATGAAAGTAGGTAAACGGGTTTCAAAAGGGGGAAAATAATCTGGGGTCTTTTGGGGCCTTAGGGTTGGCAAATCTTTTTTCCCTTTTCTCCTTGAAAAAGGGGTTGCCAGATTCCCCTTCAAGGAATATTTAAACGGGACTAGCTATGAGATATAGCCCAATTAGGAGTTTTCTGGGGAATCTTCTGCCTCATTTTGGGAAAGAACCATTTTTTACCTAAAGCTTTCCTTTTTCCTATTTTTCAAGTGCCGGAGCAAAAAACGGGGAAAAAAGAATCCGTTTTTTTTGGGGCCAAATTTGCGGGAAATACCTGACAGATAAGCCTTATCTAAAATTTTTCCCAAATTTGGGCTGAAAACCTTGGTTTGGATCTACGGGCAGTTTCAACTTCTTCCCCCCCCAAATCCTTTTTTCCCCCTCTTTTCTTTTAAAAGATGTTATTTCAAAAATAAAAAATTTAACACCCCAATTTCCATCGGGGGGTTTTGGGCTTTTCTATATGGCTTTTCTAGCCAAAATTAAAATGGGGCCCAAAGTCCCAGCCTGAGAATAGATTTAAAAAATTTTGGCAGACTTTCACTCTGGGAACCCAAACCAAAGGCTTTCCTATCAACTGTAAAGGAAGCGGCCAAAAAAACGTAATAAACCATATCAAAGGTTTTTCCAAAGCAACAAGAAACCAATAAAACCCAGCAGTTTCACTGAAAACACACATAAACAGACCCCCTTTTTTAACTAGAGAAGAGCACTAAAAGCCCACCCCAAATTGTTTTAAAATAGCAGAATAAAGGAGCAAAATTAAATGTTTTGTTTTTTTAAAAACTTTTTAAATTTTGGGAAATGTTTTCCCCCCAATACCCAAATTTATCTTTTTATAAAAGGGAATTTAAATTTTTTTCAAAAAAGGGCAATTTGTTTAAATTTTGAAATTTTTAGTTTTTTAAAAAGGGCCCTAATAATAATGAACTTCCCAATTACATTTATTATAAAGTTTATTTTCACTCTGGGGGTCCAAAACTTGTGCTTTTTTTGTGGTTTCCGGGGGAATCCGCACTGTTTTTCCCACCCAAAGATAAAGGCATTTATTTTTTGGGCATTTAACAAATTTGATTTATCGTGTTTTATTTAAAAAACCTGAAATCTCTTTGTGGCTCTTAGGCCCGGGGGGGTTTAAATTGGGATAGTTTACACCTTTTTGAAAACCCCATTACCCCTGAATTAATTATGTAAACAGGGCGGAATTAAAGACCTAAACGGAAACTTTCCGGGGGTTTGTTTCCCCCCAAAAATTTGGGTATTTGTTTTAAAAATTTTTTGGAAATTTAAAATCTAGAAAACAAAAACACCCTTTGGGTTTTTCATAGTAAGGGCTTAAGGCGGAGCTTCGGGGAATTTTTTGGGGCCCCTAAATTTTGCCGAACTCTCTTTTTTTTTTCTGCTTAAAAGGATTTTTTTGCCCCTTTAAAAAAATTTTTTTACTTTTAAATGCTTTAGGGGGAAACTCTAAAATTTTTTTTAAAATTTAACTGATTTTTGGGGCACTCTGCGGCTGTGTTTTAGTTTTTTAGGTGCTTTTTCAAAAATTAAGAACAAGTTTTTGGTGAATTTTTTTTAAGTATAGTTTTGGGGAAACCCTTTCCCTGCAAAAGATCAAGACCCGGGGTTTAAATTTTTTTTTTTTTTTTTTTGCTTTTTGGGAAAAGGGGTCTTTTTTTTTAGGGGTGTGTTTATTTTGGTTTTACATTTTTTTTGAAATTTTCTGGTTCGGGAGCTTGTAAAAAAGTTTCAATTAAAAAAAAGGGGGAAAAGAAAAAAAATAAAATTTCAGCTTCAAAACAAAAAGGAAACAAATATTTTTTCAAAAAGTAAAGGAAAAGGGAAAAAATAGAAAAGTTTTAAAAACATTAAAATTTCCAAATTTTAAAAGTCAAAAGAAATTAAAAATAAAACATTTAATAAAATCAACTTCACAATGACAACAAAAAGAAAAAGTTTTAAAAGGTTTATTGGGGCTTTTTAAACAGAACCACTTTCCCAAAAGGGTAATACCTTTTAAATATTTGGATATGTTGCCTGAATACCCCCTTGTTAAAAATTCCCTGAAGTTGATGTTTTTAAGTTTTCCCGGGGTGAAATTCAAAAAATTTTACTAAAATATGGAAA
>NC_054832.1:1403520-1420300 GCF_018345385.1 Vulpes lagopus
GCCGGCACCCCAGGGCGGGGCCAGGTCAGGGCTCCCCAGATCAGAGGCAACCTGGCAGCCGCTCCGGGGGGCCCGCGCACATGCCCCGAAATGTGAGGGGTGCTGAGTGGAGGCTGAGGACTCGCGCCAGCCCCGGGCAGACCTCACAGGCTCCTGGGGGGACGCGATGAGCACGAGGAACTGCCGATGAGGAGAAGCCAGAAGAGGGCCCCGCGGCCAGTGCCGACCCTGCTGCCCCTGCAGGTGCACAGTGACAACGCTGGCTCCCGGGCCCCGGGTGGCGGCTCGTCCAGAGGCCAGCGCTGAGCCCTGGCCAGTGGCGACGACGGGCCAGAGTCCGAGCTCGCACGTGCGCCCGGGGTTTCGGAGGCCTGTGCACCTGGTAGTGAGAAGCTGAGGCCCAGGAGCCGGAGAGTTCCCAAAAGGAGAGCCCAGGCCCAGGCTCCCGGTGGGCGTGGACAGGCCGGTGGGGGCGCCTCTCGAGGCCACTCTGCAGCCAAGCCTCCCCCGCCCCCGGAAGGACTCTGATCCATGGCCTGAGCCGCCCCGCCTGGGCGGTGGCTCCAGACGCCCCCCTGGATGGAGGGGCCTCTTTAACCAGGAGCCTCTGAGCGGGGCCCCCGAAGTGGGTCAGGGCTGGGTGGGTACAGGCAGGAGGTGCTCTGGGGGACCTGCTTTCGACTCACGGCATTCGTTTCTCTCTTTCTTCTTTACTTCTAGGAGTGTACCCACGTTTCTTCTATGTTTCAAAGCAGTGCTCCAAGTATTGTCCAATGCCTGCACACATCGGTCGGATAGTCAAGTCCTTTGTCCTCCTACAGCCTATGCCTTTTCTGTATGCAAAGTGCTGCCGAGGGTCGTTGTGTAATCAAGAGGTACCAGATATCTCTGATCTAGAGTTTGAAGAATCCGGGAGAGCGAGCGACGTGAGGAGCAGCAGTGTCTGGCTGGTGCCCCTCCTCATGCTGTCCCCGGGGCTCGCGGGCCTCAGGTTGCCATGACCCACAGAGCATGGCTCGGGCCCGCCTTCTGCAGGTGGCACAGATGACGTGGACTCGCTGCTCATGCTTGGAACCTGTGGCATTAAACTTGTTTTCCGCCCACTGACTCACTGTCTGCCTCTGAGGGGCTTAGGACGGGGGGCGGGGCCCACAGCCTGCCTTGGGGCGAGTCCAAACCCTCTGACAGTGATCGCGCTGTGAGTGTGTGTCTTGGAACACCAGCCTTGTCACTCTTGATTGCTGCCCCTTTCCTCCTCTTGGCCTTTGAGGGCGTCGGTGCTGGAGGAGGGGACCCCGAGCGTCCCCTGTGAAGGGTAGTGCTCGCATGCTTCTGGGCTTCCTTGGGAGGGCCCAGGGCCAGGAAGACAGGATGATGTGAGCTTGAGAGCCCCAGGAGGGAAGGAGTCCCCGGCATGGGGTCGGGCCATCATCCCGGGGACAGCCCTTCTCTGATGGGGGCGGCACCCCCACGGCTGCTCCCACTCAGCTCCCCCACCCGGACTCCAGGAGCCGGAACATAGGGAATTCCATACAACGGACCTGGACCTGACCCGGCAAGCGGCACCGGTGTGTGGGCTCACAGGGTCGCCCCCAAGCATTTGTCTGACATCTGGAACTTGCACCAGGCAGAGGGCAGCATGGGTCACACCACTCAGCTTGGGGGCCCCTCTTGTGTCAGGGCAGGCAAATGAGGGGCTTCTGCCCAAAGAGTAAGAGGGGCCACAGGTCACCCACAGCAGAGTCTGCAGGGCCCCAGGCAGCGCGTCGTCTCCCAAGAGAGGACGGGGTGTGCATGGCGGAACCTCACAGGCAGTCCCGAAGCGGGTGTAGGGAGAGTCCTTCCATGTGGAGCTGGCGCTGGCTGGGGACACCATGCGGAGCATAGTCCGTGACTTGGCGGGAGGCGTCAATGGCTGCAGGATGAGGAGCTCGGAGGCCTCGGGGAACATGTGGCCCCCAGTGCGCTAGAGACTGCAGAAGAGTCACTGTGGACGGGAGGAGGTGGCGGGGTAGTGCTCGGAGGATCGGAGCCAGGGTCCGCGTGGGTGCTGCTTCGGGAGGAGGGTGCCCCCGGCGCGTCCTCCTCTGTCTGTGCGCCGAGTCCTCGCAGCAGAGCTGGTGAAGTGGGAGCTGGGTGGGCGTCGTGGCGCACATGCAGACATGCCTGCTGTGTGGCCTTCGGGGGTCCCCGGAGGGCAGCGCTGCCGGCGGTGGCCGTGTTGTACCTGCCTGTGAGCTGATGCTCGGGTCGCCAGGGCTAGAGGGGATGGCCGTGGGTTCCTAGGGGGCGATGGAGACATGACGTGCACGGCCGGGGCGGGAGAGGGGAGCAGGTCCAAGCCAGGGGAAGAGCTCGGGGCCCACAGTGCCGCGTGGAGAGAGCCCCACCCTGGCGACAGCGGCAGGAAGCGCCCGGAGGGTTGGGTCGGGTCAGGGGTCCCCCAGTAACTTGCTGCAGGAGCAGCGACGGGCCCCCCCACAGTGGACCAGTCCGAGGGGGCTTTGCTGGCGGGGCCTTATGTGACAGAAAGTCCCAGGCCACTGTGGCTTCCTGGGGAGGAGGAGGAAAGTGTTTTTTCCTGTTCACGGGAACGGCGTGCAGAGGCCAGCAGCCCAGAGCCTAGTGTCACCACGGGGAAGTGCGCTCTGTGGGGTCCCCTCGCCCAGGGCCGCTGCTCCTGGGGCAGCGCAGGCAGCTGTGACCAAGAGGAAACCGCTGCACCCCCGATACCGGGGTCTTCGGGCGGCCGGGGGATGGGCCCTGGACGGAGAGCCAGCGGGGCCCCCCTGCCACGTGCTGCGCAGGCTGCCTAGAGGGACCGGGCCCGAGTGGCCGCGGGGGCAGAGGAACGCACCGTGAGCCCCCGTGCCCTCAGGGTCTCTCCCACGGCCCCAGGAATAGAGATGCACCTGGCGATGGGCGGAGCGCTGCGGGCGAGCGGCCCGGGAGAGGCCCAGCCGGGAGAGCCTCGGGTCCCCTCGGAGCCCGGGTCAGACCGGGATGGCCGTCGAATGGGGAAGATGCCACAACGGCCCCCCCACTGCCTCACGCCATCCCGTCTGGAACTGCTGAGCGAGCTGGGTGGCCGCCGGGCACACGTAGGAAGAGGCAGACACAGCCGCACACGCGCAACCTGTGAGAATGCTGGCGCCAGCCTTGCCCACACCCAAGTTCGAAGGGGTGAGCTTCGCGGTTTTGAATGTGGAGGACACGGAGCTGAAGGGGAACGAGATGACCGAGTCCCGGGGTCCCGCGGTAGGAGCGAAGCACACACAGATCCTGCAGTGTGTCGTGCCCTGGGTCCCCGTCAGTGCTGTCTCGCCACCTGGCCCTGCCATCCCAGCCCGGCCTTGTCACTGTGCGCCCTGGACACCCACCCACCACTGCTGGGAGTCCAGCCGCGGGGCCGAAAGCAGAGGCCCTGCTCCAGCCCTAACCCATCACCTCGGGGGTCGCCCTGAGCCCTGCAGGGGCGGGGGGCGGGGCGGGGGGCGGGGTCCAGGCAAGGCTGCAGGTGGCGAGCCGGCCTCCAGGGGGCGCCCCCAGTCGGGAGGTGGGAGTGCGCCCCCCTCCCCCAGCTGCAGGGCACTGGCCCAGTGGGGGATCCCAGCAGCATCCCTCCCACCTCAGCACCTTGGCAGCAGGCATCTCGGGCTTGGTGCCGCTCAGCTGCGGGCCCTCTTCCAGTCAGTGGGCCTTGGGGTGCCGCCGCCTTCAGGGAAGCCTTGCCCTGGCCTTGCCCGGGCCGCCTCCCACCTCTGTTCTCCCTCTGTAGCTTGCGTGGCCTCACCTGGCCCCGGGAGGGCCTGGGCTGTCGATGTCGCTCTCGGGCCAGTCGGGCCTCGCCCGGGAGGCCCCTTCCTCCCACCCCCACCCCCAGCCCTGGCTCAGAGGACACCCCCCAAGGCCTGCCTTCCCCAGAGGAGGCCTCCAGGGAGGGCCTGCCAGGCCGGTGGGGTCACAGGGAACAGCGGCCCCGACAGCCGCCTGCGTGCACACCAGCCAGGCGGCGTCCTCTGCCGGCATCTCCGAGTGGGAGCCGCTCCGTGGTTCCCCCGGGGAGCCCGCATCCCTGGAGGCAGACCGTGTGGGGACAGGAAAGCTGGCCCAGGGCGGAGAACAGCCCCGAGGAGGCTACAAGCGCCCCGGGACGGGGGCAGTCACAGGGCAGGTAGGGCAGTGGGAGTGTCCCCCATGGCCTGGGCCCGGGCCGGTGTGGCTCCCGCCTGCCTCTGTCGCCCGAGGACACATGCCCGTGCACCCTCCGGGGTGAGGCACAGCTCGCCTCGGCTTGCTGCCGGGGCCTTGGCACTTCTGACTCCTCGCCCGCCCCACCCGGGGACTCCCTCAGGGAGGGGCAGGGGCAGGGAGCCGCTGCCTTGAGGCCAATGGAAAACAGACTCAGATCCCACCGTCCCTGCTAAAACCCTCACGCGCCCTCCGGCCTGCCTCCAGCCCGAGCTGGGGCGGCTGCCCCCATCGCCCGCTCCCCAAATGAGGGTCTGGGCTGCAGGCACAGCAGGGGAGGGCAGAGGAGCCAGGGCAGGGGAGGAGCAACGGCTGACTCAGGGGGTCGGGGGGTTGCGAGGAACCGGGGCCTGTGGGAAGTGGCAGTGGCCGGACCTCTGTCCCCTCTCTGAAAATGGGAACCGTGACAGCGATAGCCACCTGGTGGCAATGCCGCCAGGTGTCAGGGAGATGCCCTGGCACCCCGAACCGTGGATCCACCCTCCAAGGGTCGGGAGCCCGAGCACACACCCCATCATAGACTCCATCCTTCCCCGCCTGGCCTGAGCTCACAGCCTGCAGCCCCGAGATGCACCTGGCGAGTGCTCCAGGTGCACATGACCAGATGAGAGAGAAGGGCGTAGGCCCTGAGCACAGGCCCAGGCCCGCGGGCCACGCGTGGGCCCCGCCAGCTGTGCACCCCCCCCCCCCCCCCGCTTCCCTGCCGAGGAGGGGCTTGCCGGGCATCCTATCAGTGACCCTCGTGTCCTGGCCACTGGCTGCTCCTAAACTGAGCCTGCAGGCCAGACAGGCATATAGGGCCTCAGCCCCATCAGTGCCACCCTAGTTGGCTCTCTGGATTTCCCCCGTTGCCACCCCCCCCAGCCCCCACGCCCCGGCTCCGGCCCCAGGACCAAAAGCGCTCACTGGTGGGACCCAGCCAGCTTAAGGTTAGTGTCGGGGTCTCCTGCACCCAGCCTGAGACCAGGGGGAGAGCAGTCCAAGAAGGCCTGTGGGTCAATGGGATGACGCGCTCCCGCTCCTTCCTGCCCTGGTCCTCGTAGAGGGAGAGGAAAGTAGCCCAGGCCCCTGTCATCTCTTGAAAAGACAAGGACCCATCCATCTTGCTCTTTCCCCCACCCGGGAGGGGGCGAGGGCCCTACCCCGGCCAAGCCACCTGGGCCCCCGGGCCACACCCCGCACCTGCTCTCGATGCCCAGCCGCCAGCAGGCCTTGCGCAAGTGGGAGTGAGGCGCCCATCCATCTCTTTTGGCCTCCCCCCTCCCCCTCCGCCCTCTCCTCCCCCTCCTCCCCCCCCTCCTCCGCCGGCCCTGACCCCTGGGCCGGGTTTCCTGGCCTCATCCAGGGACAGCTTCTCCCATGACGCGATCGAGTCGCCGCTCCAGGCCTCCGGGTGAGATAAAAGGACTGTGCTGACCGGCGACGGAGGGAGCATCGGAATGGCCTTCAGGGCACAGGCGCGAGGGTGGCGGGCCGGGCCCTGGCTGGCCCTGAGCAGGCCACGCGCACTGGGCACCCAAGCCGCTCCGGCCCCCAGGGCGGTGCTGCCCTTCGAAGCCGTGCCCCGCTGTCCCGGCAACAAGTGGATGCGGGTGCTGCAGATCTGGAGGCAGCAGGGCTCTGAGAGCCTCCACCTGGAGATGCACCGCACCTTCCAGGAGCTGGGGCCCATTTTCAGGTAAAGCCCTCCTGCCCGCCTCGCTGGGAGCACCCTGCCCGGCTGTCCCTCCCGGCTCCTGGGTCCCCGCGGGCGCAGGCGCTGCGCGTCCCCAGCGGCCGCCTGGGGGCTGAGCAGTGGCTGCTCCGTGCCCTTGACCCCGGACACCAGCCGGGGCTCTTGTGAGGCTGCAGGGCTCCCCGGACGGTGACCCGAGAGGCAGAGGGCAGAGGGCAGACGGCCGAGGGCGGACGGCCGAGCGGGAGAGGCTTCCCCGGTTAGACGGCGGAGGAGCCCGGGCTCGAGCCCCGTGCACGGCCCAGGAGGACGGAGAGGCCAACGGGAGCCAGGCCGGTGGCTCTGCACGGGGAGCCCCAGGGAGGCCCCGGCCCCCCAGCAGGGCTCTGAGCTCTGTCCCTCAGGTATGACGTGGGAGGGACACACATGGTGCACGTGATGCTGCCCGAGGACGTGGAGAGGCTGCAGCGAGTGGAGAGCCCTCAGCCCTGGCGGCCGCCCCTGGACCCCTGGCTGGCCTACCGACAGCATCGTGGGCACAAATGCGGCGTGTTCCTGCTGTGAGCGCGAGTGGGGGGGCGGCGTGGGAGGGAGCGGGCAGCCCGCGAGCACCCCGGCCCCAGGCCAGTGAGGGGTGGGGAGGCCCGTGTGTCCCGGGGCTGGAGAGGGGCAGCAGGGCCACGGGTCTGCACAGCAGGATGGCCGCTTCCACGAGGGAGCACCCACTCCACCCAGGCCTCTGGAGGTGGCCTGCCCGGGCAGGGTGGCCTTCTCCCTTCCTACAGTCAGGAGGCCCAGGCCTGGCAGAGTGGAGGCACGGCCAGGCGCCCCTGGGAGTGTGTGCTGGGGCCTTGGGGCCCCCTGGGTCGGCAGCCCTCGGCCCCTGCCCCGTGGGCCCTGGGGTTGAGCACAGGGAGCTCAGGAGGGAGAGGCCGGGGTGGGAGGAGGGCGGGCGGCAGAGGGAGGCGCCTTTGTTCAGAAGCTAAACTCTAGGTGGGAGGCCTGGGAGGCTATGAGCCCGCGGGTGCACCCTTGGGTGCGTGTGTGTGTGGTGGGTGTCTGCCCGGGCGTGTGAGTGGGCCCACAAGTATGCTCACTGGTCGGTGCTGTTGTAGGCGTGTGAATGCGTGTGTGTGCCCACGATGGCGGCCTTTGGCTCGTGCTCATGCCGCGGTGTGCGTGCTTGAGCGGTGTCTCCACGTGTTGGCACGTGTGCGCGCTTCTGCTCTTTGTGTGTGCGCACGCGCGTGTGCGCTTCGGTACCGGCCTGCATGCCTAAGAGCGTGTCGTCTGCACATGTGTGCCCAGTTTGGGGCATCCAGGTGTGTCGTGTGCCTGTGCAGGTGGGCACTGTGGGTGTGCTCACGCACGTCGTCTGTGTCAGCGTGCGAGTCTGCCGGGGCCCGTGTGGCGTGTGCATCTCTCTGGGCGCCCGTGAGCGCGCGATCCTTGTCTCCGTGTGCAGGCAGCCAGCCGTGGAAACGCTGCTTGTGCTCGCGTGTGCCTGGGAGGGCAGCTCCCTCCGCCATCCGCCGGACGGACGGACGGACTGACGGACAGCGCCCTGGAGCCGGACGTGCTGACGGGGCTCTGGTTTCCCCGGAGACCGTCTGCTCTAATGACTGCTCAGCACCCACTTGGCCAGGCGCTCTCCTCCTCCTCCTCCTCCTCCTCCCCTCCCCTCCTCCTCCTCCCCTCCTCCTCCTCCTTTGCTTCATCCTACCTCCTCCTCCGCCCCCTCTGCCTCTCCTCCTCCTGCCCCAACTCCTGCTCCTCCGCATGTCCCTGCACCTACTTTTCCGTCTCCTCCTTCCTCCTCCTCTCCTCCTCCTCCTCCTCCTCCTCCCCTTCCTCCTCCCCTCCCTCCTCCCCCCCTTCCTCTTCCCCCTCCTCCTCCCCCCTTCCCCCTCCCCCTCCCTCCTCCCCCCCCCTTCTCCTCCTCCCCTTCCTCCTCCCCTTCCTCCTCCTCCCCTCCTCCTCCCCTTCCTCCTCTCCCTTCCTCCTTCCCCTCCTTCCTTCCCTCTCCCTCCTCCTCCTCCCTTCCTCCCTCCCCCTCCTCCCCTCCTCCTCCCCCTCCTCCCCTTCCTCCTCCCCCTCCCCACCTTCCTCCTTCCCTCCTCCCCCTCCTCCCCTCTCCTCCCTCCTCCCCTCCCCTCCCCCTCCGTCCCCCTCCTCCCCTTCCTCCTTCCCCCCTCCCCTTCCTCCTTCCTCCTCCTCCCCTTCCTCCTCCCCTCCTCCCCTTCCTCCTTCCCCTCCTCCCCTTCCTCCTTCCCCTCCTCCCCTTCCTCCTTCCCTCCTCCCTTCCTCCTTCCTCCTCCCCTCCTCCCCTTCCTCCTTCCTCTCCTCCCCTTCCTCCTTCCTCTCTTCCTCTTCTCCTCCTCCACATCTCCTCCTGCTCCTCCTCCTCCTCCTGCTCCTCTTCCTCCTCCTCCTCCTGCTCCTCTTCCTCCTCCTCCTCCTCCTTTGCTTCCTCTTACCTCCTCCTCCTCCTCCTCTTCTCCCAGGCAGCGAACACCCTGTGGGGGCCTTTGAGGCCCTGTCGCCCCGACACTAGCCCCTGGGGCTTCGGATGCCCACACGCCACCCCCCGCCTCGCCTCGCTGTCCAATCTCTTAGCCCCTGTGTCCCCTGCCCCTGAGGAACTGCCAACCTCGGGTCCCCGTCCTGCTCGGTGCCATTTCAAGGGCCATACCCTGTGCCTGCAGTGCTCTCGCCCAGCCTAGAGCTGCAAGCGGGGCCGGTAGCCGCCCCACCCCAGCCCCACCCCAACGCCCACCCCCACCCCCACTTGTTGTGCTCAGTTCACTTGGGCTCCTCCTGGCCCTGCGGGGCTCTGGGCTTATGGCAGAAGCCCCCGCCGAGGGCCTGCACGAGCGGGTCAGGGTCGAGTTGACTAGAACAACAGCCACCCAGGAGCTCACGGGGCCGACGGGCCGTGGAGACGACTCACCAAGCAGGTAGGACGGTGAAGTGTCTGGCTGGCCTCGGGGTGACCTCGGAGAAACCTCTAGAAGCAGGCTTGGGGCGCCCTCAGCCAGGCACAGCCACACGCTCCCTGAGAGAGGGCCTCTGCGTGCGGTGGCCGCCCGCCCTGTCACAGCGGCCCCTCGGGCCTGACCCCGTGGCAGGAAGGAGCTTTGAACGGCGGAGAGCCTGCTGGGGGCTCCTAGCTGGCAGCAGCGAGCAGCCTGTCCCAGGCGGCCCTGGCGCAGGGGACACCCCCGACTGGAAGGGGCTGAGGCAAGGCCGGGGTGGGGGCCGCTACGCTCGGCGTCCCCGGGCCCCAGGAGAGCCGGCACTGGGCGCCCAGCCGGGCAGCGGGAGGAGGGGCCCCCCAGGCTGCGCCAGCCCTGCCCGCGCCCAGGGGCCCCTCGGCGGCATCTGTCCCCACGCGGAGGTCCCGGAGGAGGAAGAGACCTGGCACCCTCGGCACGCCGTCGCCCTGGAGGAGGGCTGCTGCCCGCGGCGAGGTCTTCCCCCGGCCCCAGGCAGGCCCGGGCAAGGGGGACGGGGAGCCACGGAGAAGAGCGGGGCTCCCCGACCCCACGGGCGCCCGGCCCTTCATCGCCCTCACCGCGCGAGGACGCCCAGCTCACGGGCCCCGGGGAGGACCCGGCAAGGTGGCACGGGCTGCGCGGGCACTGGCTGGACGGGGTGGCTTCTCCCGCCGCCCGACAGTCGCTGCTTTATCGGAGGCCCTGCTCCGTGGTGGCGCGCGGTGGCCGGCAGGCCTGGGATGGCCGCTCCCCGCGGGGAGTGTGCGTGTGTCGCTCTGTGCAGCGGGGCGCACGGCTCTGCCCCTCTTCCAGCGGCCCTGGCAGGGAGCGCTGAGCTCGGCCCGGCCTCGCGGCGCCGCTCGATCAGGTGGGCCCTGTGCCCTCCCCCACCCCACCCACCCCCACCGAAGGACCTTGGGGTGGGGGGACCTGCTCGGCGGGGAATCGCCCTGCCATTAAAGGGGGTCTTGGCCCCGAGCCGCGCCTGGTTCCAGCGATCCTGCCGATCCGGGGACGGACGCCAAGTAGGACCGTCCTCCGAGGGTCCTGCCCTGCTGTGGCTTCTTCCGCTTCCCCGCGCACGCCCCCCTGCACTCCCAGGGCCGTGTGCCGTGTTCACTGCCCGGCCTGGGGGTCCCCCGAAGACGCCCGGGACGGGAATCCCCAGCCTCGCGGGGCTCGGTTTCCTCGGCTTCTCCTGCTCCTGCTGCACAGGACCCGTGGCTCCACCTTCACCTCGGCCATGGCCTTCCAAAGTCCCCGATCCGTGGGGTCCCAACGCAACCTCTCGCCCCGTCGGGTCCTACACCTCGCGTCCTCTCCCCCAGATATCGGGACCCACCCTCCCACCCCCGGGGGCTGCTGTGCCCGCTGCGCCCTTGCCCGTCATTCTACCCGTTTTCCAGGTTGAAGATGTCCTGCCCTTTGTGCCAGCCACGCCGGGCAATTCTTTTCTACGTGTGTGTGCGGATTTATAGTTTCTAGGAGGGGAAGGACTGAAACAGACTCATCGGCCTCATGACGTGGCCAGAACCTGAATACCCGGGCTGGAGGCAGGGCTGGGGGCTGGAGGATCCGTGTCACACGCCGTCCTGGTGCCCTGGGGGAGCAAGGGGCACACGGCATGCGCCGCAGCCTCCCGCCTGCATTGTGCCATCACGCCCTGTGTGTAGATGTTTTTGCACTTTCTTGCAGAAATATTTGCCCGCCTACTAGTGAGAGAGGTCCAGAGTGGCTCCTTACTCGTGTAGCGTACCCTTTGGGCTGCAAAATATTCTGGAATTCGATGGTGGGGATGCCTGCACGGCATTGTGAATATACTCGCCAACACTGAATTTCAGCCTTTCAAAAGCTCAATCTTGGGTTATGTCAATTCTCTGTAAGTGAAAATCAGGTGTAGAAATGGAGGAGAGACGAGGGCAAAAGGAGGAGAACGTTTTGTTCCCTTCGCATCTCGTTAGTGACAGCAGCCCAGAAGTCTCCGTCACTCAAGGTGCTCGGCAGCGGCCCCGAGCTCCTTCCGCTCCTCAGGGTCAGCGTCGGGGAGTCCTTCTCACACGGGTGGGAAGAAGCTGCCACTTTGAGGGAGGATTCCGATCCACCCGGGACTTGTCCGGCTGAGCCCCGCGAAGGCACTGGGCAGAGTCCCTAAGGTCAGGCGCCGCTGGCCCATGTGCCACTTTATTGCCAACTCACTCTCCTGCGTCATCGTCCCGACCTGAGCCGGGAAGTGTGGAGTCCGGGTGGCCCAGGGGCCGGGCCTGAGCGCAGCGGGACTGCGCTGTCAGCTGACACGCACACCGTCCCGTCAGTCTCGCGCTGTTCATGAGGAGACTGCATCTACTGCTGAGACGATGTCTGCAGAGGAACCGTTCAAATACCAAAACCGCCGAGAAATCTCCCAATCTCCCAGTGAGCGGCACCCCACACCCAACAATAATGTTCTTTATTCCTTTCTTGAAATCAGCTGGAAAGGGGTAAGCCACCAACGGGGAGCCCAGGGGGTCAGTGTCCCTGGCTCACAGGGAGGAAGAGGAGTGAACTTCTCTGAGGAATGGGGGAGAGACCAGACCCCCCCCCCCCCCACGAGGGCCTCTCAGGTCAGTGTGTTGCTGACTAGGATGGAAGCAACGCTCAGGAGAAATGTGGACTCCCCCAGGCGCACGGCTCCTTCTAACTCTTCCTCAATTGGGTAGTCCGGGATGATGTCCCTCTCCAAATTGGTAGGTCCCCCCTCATTGCAAGTCATAGAATTACAACAACGAACAAAGTAGAAACTGTTAGTTTTCATCATTCTAATGGCTTCAGGAGGTTCTTGAGATCGGTATAGGAACGTGCAGTTGTAGGTACAGTTCTTGTAAACGAGGAGTTCCCGAACATTCAAACCTACAAAAGTAGAGATGAAAACCACTGATTTCAGGCTTTCTGCTTGCAAACATTCGAGCACCCTCCACCCAGTACCAGCTCCCTGCCCACCGTCTACGTCTGCAAACGCTTCTACGTTGCCTAGGACTCCTCGCTGCAAACACCCGAGTACGTCCACTCCAGGGTCACTCCGTGAACACCACCTCCTGGAGGTGTTTTTCTGTCTACACCGCCACCTCATCGCTGCCCCCGGCGCTGCCTACGGAGTGTGACGGCACCTTGGCGCATGCTGTACACAGGAACTCCCCACTCGTTATCTGGCCTAAGAATTCCAGGGCGCAAGAAATAGAATTGCTTAGGACCCACAGGATCACGCAGTCCCTGAAGTGGAGTGGCCCCGTAAGTGTGGCCCTCACCTGATTTTCTGCATGTGCAGCGGCCCCTCCAGGACGAGCTCCTGCCTGGGCCCCTCAGCCAGCTGTTCCCGGCTCCTGGCACAATGTACGTGTGGATGCACCCCTAATGCCACCCTGCTCCCCAGCGCAGGCGGGACGCCCTGTCGCAAGCAGGATCGCACAGCCACTGTGACCGCCTTCCCGGGTGGGCACACCCAACAGCCCCGGCCAACCAAGGCCACCTGAGTGAGCATCCCCGTGAGGCCTCTTTGAGAGGCCTGGAGTTGAAATTCCTCCGCCCTCATTCACGGGTCCTGCTCCCCCGGTGACCCCAGTGTTGACTCGATTCTTTCTCCCTGGAACTTGCCACAGTTGACGTATCCGTTCATGGCTCTGGGGTTAAAGAGGAGGAACCAACATGTGGCTGCAGGCACTTGCTTTGCTTTATGTGCCACGCAAAGGCTTCAGAGAGGCCCAACGCTCTGCAGAAGAGCGCAGGATCACAGGGCGACCGCTGGATGCATTTTCGTGCAGTGCCCGTGACCGTATAACCAGCATCGAGTTCCAGAAACAGAACTGGATGAAAACCCTCGTTTCCTGCCTCTGTCCCTCCACCAGGCACCATCAGGAGCCAAGGCCAAAGAGAAGTGGTGTCCGGGTTTGTAAGCGTCCGTGTTAGTGTTACCTGCTCTGGAACTTTGTGAATATGAAATCCTGCATGTCTGCTGTGGCGTCTGGCTGCTTGTCTCTACTCTGTGCTCGGGAGATCCCCCTGCTGTGGCCCACGGTCGTGCGTGCTTCGCTCTCATGGTCGTATCCGTGTCTACTGACGAACAGTCCGCGCTTGACGCTCGATGGACATCAGGGCTCTTTCTGGCGGTTGTCTACCCCCGGAGAGCACTGCGGGGAAGAGTCTGTCCCCTTGAGGTGAGAGCGGGTCAGTTCTCCGAGGTGGTAACGCGGAGTCCTACGATGCAGATGTTTGGCTTTCACAGATGTTGAAGACTTCTCCAGGCCTCTAGTACCTGTTTATCCCCCAAGGGAGTGCATGCACTTCAAACCCTTTGCCGGCACATGAGTGCTCACCTGTGAACGTTCACTGGTGCCTCTGGGGTCACTGCATCGCGGTTTCATGTTGCATTTCCACCGATACGACGTTGGGCATCTTTCCACATATTTATCAGCCACTGGGATGTCGTTTTCTGGTCAACAGCCTTCAGGTGTTTTGCTCAATTTCCACCCAATGATCTGCTAGTTCAGTTACTGATTTGTAGGACGAAGTTCACTCTATAAAGTGAACACAAGGCCCTGGGCGCACAGTGTGGGGAGTGGTTGGCCTTCGTCTGCCCTTTGCAGTCTCACAGCCGTATCGGTAGCGTCTCAGGGGCAGAGGCTGTGAATTTCTAAGGAATCCCATTGACAAGTCTTCCCACGTGTGACGACCACTGAACTGGTCTGTTTTCTTAAATTTGTCATTACCCACAGATACAAAGATATTCTACATTTCCCTTTGTAAGAATTTAAAAAACCCCGTCTCTTCTGTTATTTACATATTTATTTTATTATTATCTTTTAAAGATTTTATTTATTCATGAGAGACACACAGAGAGAGAGAGAAGCAGAGACCCAGGCAGAGGGAGAAGCAGGCTCCATGCCAGGAGCCCGACCTGAGACTCGATCCCGCGTCTCCAGGTTCTTGCCCTGGTCGATGGCAGGCGTGAAACCGTTGAGCCACCCAGGGATCCCTTGGAAAGTGTCCTCAACCATCGTCTTTAAAAGGTGTTTAAATTCAGTTTAGGCAACATATACCGTGTGCTTGGTTTCAGAGACAGAATGCGATGGTTCGTCGGATGCTCGTGGCCGCGGTGCTCACTGCAGCCAGCGTGCTCCTCAACGCCCGGGACCCAGGAAGCGCACGTCTCCACCCTCCTCCCCTGCAAGAACCCTCGGTTGTTTCCTTCATTAAAAGCCCCTTATGGTTTTGTTTTCATCTTATTGTGTTCTTCCTTCCCTTTCCCTATGCTCATGTGTTTTGTTTCTTAAATTCCACCAATGAAGGAGATCCTATGGCATTTGTCTTTCTGCGACGTATTTCGCTCGCATGATACCCTCTGGTGGCATCGCGCCCTGGCCGATGGCAAGAGTTCTTTCCTTCTGATGGCTGAGTAACAGTCCACTCTGCATAGCGACCACATCGTCTTCATCCATCTGGGCTCTTCCATAGTTCGGGTCTTGTGGACGCTGCTGCTCTAAACACTGGGGTGCACGTGCCCCTTCAAATCACTGTTCGTATTCTCTGCACAAGTAGGTACCTAGTAGCCCCTTGTTCTCTTGAGTTTTACGTGGAGACCTACAAAGCGCCTGAGGCTGCTTCCGTTGTGCAAAGCCCGCCTAGGGAATAGGATCTCATCTCCCCACCCCTGGTGAGTGCAGACCAGCGTCCTTCCCCGATACCTGCAGGGCCAACGTTGTCAGAAAGCCCGTAAATAGATGCATGTGAGATCTCTTTTCTCCTTTATATGCGTCTGTTTTTTCGATCTTGACACCAACATCAGACTGTCTGAATTGACAAAATGATGGAAGTAACCTTGAGAGTTGAGCGTGCAAGTCCCCCACCTTCTCCCTTCTTCCACACGATTGCCTTGGACACTCCTGTCTCTTCAATTTTGCATAAACGTTTGAATATTTGGAATCAGCTTGCACACGCACGCTCTTGCCCACGCACACACTCACACGACCTGCTGGACTCTGACTGGAATTTCATGGAATTTGTAGGTTAATTTGGGGACAAGAGCCATCTTACCCCTACTGGGTCTCACACTCTGTAAGCTTGGTGCATCCCTTTAAGTCTTCCTTTTCAATCCTGTTTTTGCTCTTTCGATGTGGAAATCTTTTTTTAAAGATTTTATTTAGTTATTCATGAGAGGCACAGAGAGAGAGAGAGAGACAGACAGACACAGAGGGAGAAGGAGGCTCCATGCAGGGTGCCTGACGTGGGACTCGATCCTGGCACACGCCAACTGCTGAGCCACCCCGGGGCCCCCCATTCCTCGTCTGTCAACGGCTTTATGCACACCTCCTGTAGCAGAGTTCACGAACAAGAGCCCGCAGGACAACCCAGTCCACCAGCTGTATCTATCAGTAAAGATTTGTTGGAACAGGAGCCATGGGTATGTTTACTCGTCCTCTCTGGCTGCTTCCATCGCCTCAGAGGCAGTGCTGGGTACTTGCCACGAGGACCAGGTGGCTTTCCAAGCTGACACGTTTGCTCTCTGATCCTTTCCAGAGACTTCGTCCAGCTCGGGTGCAGAGCTGTAGCAAGCTTTGTCACTTTGCTGCAGCACCTAGACTCCATGGCGAGAGATGTGTAAGGACAATCACACTGTGACTGTGGATCTACTTACAGTTCCCAAATCCTATGGGGGATTTTCTGTTACTTCATCCTGTTACGGGGCACGTGTGCATCTACACAGAGGTTTCATCCAGGTGTTCTTACCCCTTCCTCTCTGTACAGTGTTGCCCATCACACCAGTAACGCTGCCGCATTAACGTTCGCCTCGCTTCTGTGTGTGCTTAAGAGCTTTCCCCTGACAATATTTAAGCTGTACCCTGTGTTTATATATGTTTTGCAAACTTTTTTTACATTCTCATTTCAAAGCACATCTCTAGGGGCAGCCCGGGTGGCTCAGCGGCTTGGCGCCGCCTTCAGCCCAGGGCGTGATCCTGGGGACCCGGGATCGAGTCCCACGTGGGGCTCCCTGCATGGAGCCTGCTTTTCCCTCTGCCTGTGTCTCCTCCTCTCTCTCTCTGTCATGAATAAACAAATAAAATATTTTTTAAAAAGCACGTCTGTACGAAGCAGAATATATTTTGCTAATTCTGAAACTCTTGGGTTTTTAATTATATCTATTTTATTATTAACATAAAGAATAATAGGTTAGGTTCTATATTGCTTTTCCATTCAACATTTTACTTTTGATAACGTAGATTCCTGGCACTTGCAGGAAATCCCTAAAGATCCCGTGTAGCTTTACTCAGTCACCTCCATGGTAACATCTTGCAGGACCATAGTGCAGTATCCCAGCCAGGACACTGGCTTCCAAAGTAGTAAAGAAAAAAGACAGTTTTATCACCACGCTCGTCCCTCATACGAACGCACTGACGTCTTTCCCAGGAAGATGCCCCGCCACGGACTCCCCTACCCACGTGCACAAGAAGCTTGTCTCAGTTGGTCATATCTAGAATGGTCTCTAACGGGGAACATGGATTGTCACCTCTGTAGGTGGCTGCTTCTCCTTCAGTGTCATCCTCCAGACGCGCATTCAGGTTGATGGATCAATACCCGCTTTTTACTGCCGAGGACCACCCTCGGGGTGGAGGTACCATGGTTTCTTTACCCTTCAGGCACTGAAGAGCGGCCAGGATGTTTCCAGGGATGACATGTTACCGATAAAGCAGTTGCGAAAGACCATGTGCTGTTTTATTTAATTACTCCGGGGAAAATACTCAGAAGTGCAACCTGGGAGAATGTATGGGAGCTGCAGATTTAGATTTTAAGCAACCAGACTGCGCTCCCCACCTTGGCTGCCCCATGTTTC
>NC_054832.1:3885691-3896676 GCF_018345385.1 Vulpes lagopus
TAGTCTCCCTTGGCTTTGAGAGATGCTTGTGGGGTAAGCTCTTTTCGTGATTGGATCCCATGGTCAGGGGAAAGGAACATCTGGATCCAAGGATACAGAAGCAGGACTGGAACCCAGACCTTCTTCTTACATGATAAAGGAAGGTCTTATTCTTACGTGATAAGGGACATAATCTTGAATTGAAGGCAAGTTTCATCAGGAAAAGAACCTGATTTTGTAGAAGCAGAACAGCATCTCTAAAACATGTAGGAGTCTCACATCTGGACTGCTCAAAACCAAGACAGAGGCAGAGGACAGTGGTCACATTGAGTGTCAGTGGTGCAACCTCCCCGTCTTAGAAGAGATCTGGCATTATGACCGACTAATGCCAGGTCCTACTCAAAACAATTACTCAGACATGCTTACTCCAGCATAGTGGTGTAGGTCTCAAGGTAGATCCTGACAGGTCAGCTTCAAGACTGCTGCTATTCTTGGGAAGTCAGTATGGGAGCAGAGCAAGGTGTGTGTGGTGGGGCGGGGGAGACCAGCACCTGAGTAATAAAGTCAGGTCAAGTTTATTTGGAGGTGGGTAGAATAAGACCACTAGTCAAGGAAGAGGCCATGAACATCCCCCCAAAGGTCCTCCATGAGCTCAGGCCACTGGGAAGCAGACGTCTTCATAGGACCTAGACTGTCCAGTCTCAATTTCTGTGAGCCCAGCAGCCTTCTGGTCATAGCTGAGGACAGGATCATCTCAATAGAAAAGCCTCAGATCTTCCAAGGAAGACTTCAATGTGAAATGAGAAGTCTCAAGGCAACTGATGGCTGATTAGGGTGGTGGAGGAAGGGGTCAAGTTTAGCAGTCTCACTCACTCAGGTGAAAGAAAAAGTTCATCCCCTTTAGGAACAGAAGTCTCAGGATATTATTCATCTGTAAAGGCAAGATGAATGTAGAGCACAAGTCAGCACAAGTCACATCGTGACCACTGGACACAGTGGGAGATCCACAACAGCTACAGAACCCATTTGCCTGTAGAAGTGGATATGAAGTAGATTCTTCCTAACATGATCACCTGATCGACACAGCAACATCACTTCTGAAGCATTTTTTGCTTGCAGTACTTGGGAAGTTATTACCCCTAAACCAGTACATTTAGATGTCCTATACTCCTGGACGGATTCTGGCAAGAAAGTTAGCCAGTCTGGCAGATAGATGGGTTTCTCCTTAGTAGCCGATTGGTTACCCTGATGTATTTCAAGCACCTAAATTAAGCAGAGCTACTTGAAGTAAGCAAGTGAAGACTTCTAACTATTACTCCAGTGATTCTGCCCCCACCCCTTTGTCCTTGCCCAAATTCAGGAAGTTGGAACACCTACAAACACCAACCAGCTTCTTCTGTCCTCATTTTGAAATGCCAGCCCCTAGAGCAGTAGACCTCCAATTTCAACCGTAGTCAGCTCCAATCTATGCAAAGGCTATTAGACCCTTGATTACAGACTTGGAAGGCATGAGGAATGAGATGAAGGTGTTTAAGGGAACTTGTCCCATTATTTCCAGGTATTTACCCAGACTAAAGTTGCATTAGGCCTCCAAAAAGTCGATGTTCTATGTATACAGTCAAACTGAATTGATGCATATTTTTACAGATTCCATGGGACCAAGTCAGGTCAAAAGGCTTTAATGGGTCTTCAGTGGCAGAAGCGGAGGAGAGTACACTTCATTTTTCTACTATGGAACAATCCCTCAGGCTTCTGTAGGTCCCTGAGAACTTCCAGGTTTGGAAGCTGAACATTTCTTAAATCCACTTTGAAGAAGTGGCTAAACATGGACCACTCCCCCCACTGCAGCTTAACGGCATCCTTATTCCTTGGGGGACCTGAGGACTCCCAGTGTTCTCCCAGCTGGAACTACCCCAGCTGGAGAGGGCTCTTCAGGAGACCTGGAGACAGTTATTGTAAGGACATCAGAGAAAAGCAGGAGGGACATTTCAGAAGACGCCTACATGGAGCTGGAGCTCTGACCTCCTGTCCCCAGGTTGCAGGACTCTAGAGAGGCATTTGAACTCTATCACAGTTCTGTCCCTTCTGCTTCAGGATCCAGCCTAGATGGAAGAGAGACAGGCAAGCCTGTCTTTAGATACCACAAAGGAGGCTGGACATGGACTAAGTCCTTGCCCCTCTCATGTGGGCAAACTGACCACATGGCCAGAGCCTCTGACCCAGGCAATGTGGTTCCTTCCACCAGCAGCCTTCTGGGAAGGGGAATCCTCCATCAGCACAACTCTGGGGACAGTCAAAATTAGGCAGTTATTAGGCTTTAAGCCTAACATGTTCACTTGACTTCAGAAGAGGGTCAGAGGAGTATAGGAGATGTACCTAACAAGGTCCTCCTCTTGTAACCACACCTCAACCCACTCCTTTAAGGGCTAACTTGCTTCACGCTTCTGGGCTCCTTTATTTTATACTTAAACCCCATAATTGGTAGAACTAACCTGCTTTCTTGAAATCCTGCAGACCACTGACTTTGAGGAACAAAGGACTAGACTTTCTAGAAGATAAGGCCTTCTGCGCTTGAGAACCACCACCACTGACCATATGGCCTTCAATAAGAGGCCTTGGAGCCTTGATTTTTGGTACAGGTGAGGGGTCTGGATGGCCTTTCCAGGACATGGCTTATAGGACTGAAGTGCTGTCTTTTATTGGGAGCATTTCCTGGCAGAACAGAGGAATCTGGAAGCCTTGCAAGGCTAAGTGATTAACTCCTGAGCACCAGATTCTCCTGCACATAGCTCCCCCACCAATTACAGCAACTCCCCCATCCCGCCCCGCCGTCTGCCCCGTTTAAGGCCTTGGCTTCACCTGGACAGGGAGATGGGTCTTTGGGACATTAGTCCACCATCTTCCTGAGTAAAGCAACCTTTCCTTTCCCACCATCACAGGTCTTGAGTATGGACTTTTGAGCAGCAAGCAGTTGAATTTGGGTTTCAGTAACAATGTCACTGGGGGACCCAGAAGTTTCTGAAGTGCATATCTTGTATAGCTTTTCACATGCACATGAGAGGAGGCAGACCCATAATCCATCTTTATCTCCAGTCTACTGGTTAGCAAAGGAGCCCTTTGAGTAAGCAGAGTCCAAGTTATTTCTCCAGGTGGATCTTGGGCAGCCCAGACTTCGTGTACTTTACTAAAATCATATGGAGGAAGTCCCTACTCTAAAAGATTCAAACCCACATAGACCAGTCCTGGATGATAGGACACAGCTTTCCTTTGTAGCTTTCATACATTAAGACTTAGCAACCTCTACTGAGATGAACAGTACTAGACAAAGTGTTGCCCCGTCCCACCCATGGCCAGTGGCAGAGCAGTTGGTACATCCTTAAGGCTTCAGCCAAATGTGACTTATTCATCCCCTCCCCTTCCTAAAGGTTAGGTCTTCCCCAACTGGTCTGCAGTTTTTACTTCCTGGCTCCTGTGTAGTCAAGAAAAGGTCTCTTTGCCCTGACTTCATTCTTCCCATCAGAAAGAAGCGGAGTGGAGGGTAGAGTTGGCCCCACAGAAGCCCCGAGCTTTTAACACAAACCTTGAAACCTGAACAGAATCCTGAGGAGTGCTAGAGTCAACAACCCACTAAAAGTTGCCAGAGTAGACAGACCTATCTTTTATGTCTGGGAAAGTGAGGTTGTGGGTGTTCTGCAACTAGAGTTTCTGAGGAGGATAGAGTCCCTCTCAGGTGCACTTGTTTCTTGCCTCTGTCTTGGTTCTAGGCAGAAACCAGATTCAAGGATCTGTGTTGGTGGCCTATTGTTACATGAACCCAAAGCACTGTGTTCATGTTGAGATTTGCCTCTCAGACTTTGATCCTGTTCCTTCTTGACTATAGTTCTGTCTTGCTTGTGTTGTCCCTGGTCTGCATAGTATTGAAATCCCGGGAAACAATGCAACATGGAGGTCAGGCCCGGCTGCTTTCTCTGATCAGGCCCTGTGGTTAGGTGTGGTCCCCTGCCAGGGAACAGGGAGTACCTGCCACTAGCCAGGACTCATTTATAATGGATACCTGAGCTCCATCCTCAGCCATCCTAATGGTCACTGCCTTGAGAAATTCAAGGTGAACAAAATTCATCCATTAGAGAAGACATTCAATGGATGGCTCACCTAAATCTTTCACCTCTAGGAAGGTCAGACCCCGTTAAACTTGCCTTGATTCCAGTCTTCCCATCCCATCACTTATGTGACTTAATAGCACCTCAGGAAGAACCTTTCCCTCAGTCCTGCAAAGAAACCAGGGCTTATAGGAATAAACACCTTTCTAGTAAGTGTAACAGCTTTTGAAGATGAAGCTAGGGGCAAAAGCTCACTGGCTTCCCCACAGGGAAAGTTCTAGAACTCCGAAGTCTAGGAAAAATTAATCATTGACCATGAATACATCAATGTGTGCTTAGTTGCAGAGCGCCTGACATCCTAACTGAAAGCACTGAACAGGCAGAGGTCTATAGGAGTGCGGCTTCAGGTAGTGCATACAGTCACACACACACCAGTGTACCCAGAAAGCCTTCAGGACAAGGCTGTATGACAGGACCTCCATGACCCTCTAGTCACAGGACCGGATTTCATAACAGGCAAACTTCAGCCATCTCTCACCTGATTCATCTTCCAGAAGGTCCCCTGGAAATCAAACTCCTTTCAGGGGCTTCCAGGGTGAAATCTGAAACTGTCCCCCATAGGCAAAGGGGAGAGGCGAGACAGAAGAGGCGGCAGGCCACTAAGTTGGTGGATAGCGGCTTTCATAAAGGGAATTTCCACGCGAGGTAGGGTCTTGGGTGGCAGCAAGAGGAGTGGATGCCTAGACCCATCCACCAGATCTTAAGAGTTAAGGAGACCTTAGCTGGGTTCACCTCGAGGCAAGGTCCTTGTAGCAGGCAAGGTAAACAGAACCTTGGACAAGGAGGGGAGGAGCCCGAGTTGGTACATCCGAGTGCTAGGGTCCAGCTTACAGGTCAATCAGCATCTGGTCTTGGTTTTTTAGGACATTTGGTCTTCCTGGAACCCCCTCCCCTCATTCTGTCTCCTACTCAGAGGTCTTCACACAGTTAAGAGGCAGGGCAAAGTGTCCCAGGGCAGACGGGACCAAGATCTAAAAGGCATGAAGCTTCCAGAGCCCACTTTCCACTAAGTGTTCCGCAAGACCCAGTGAAGTGAGGCCTTCGCAGGATTTAATATGGAAAAAATCACCTGCTGTTTCTACTTGACCAGGAGAGATTGGACAGAAAAGGGTTTTCCCTCTTGAAAGGAGCCAAGAATTCTAGGACCAGAGACCACACTCCTCAAGTTTAATCTTTTCTGCCTTCAGATCCCCCACCCGCAAGGCTGAGTGTACAACAGTAGATGTGCCCTGTTCTCAGGGCCTTATGGTTAGTGTGGGTGTCATCAGGAACCAGGATCTGTCTCCTGTGCCTAAGTGGAGTCAGAGGAGGGGCCATCAGCCTCCCAGTCTGGCTCTCGGTTTTAGTGGTCAATTTGCAGGAATGGTTACATATCCCAGTTCAAAAGCTGAATAGAAGAGGCCAGGAAGTTGGATCTAGGCATCTTCAATAGAGGATTTTTTTTTTTGGAGGGCCAGCCAGGAAACCAAAATTAGTTTTGGGTCATGGCTGGCCTTCCTGTAGGGAAGCTCCTAGTAGAGAGCACATCAACAGCTGCCTTTGGCTCACGGACACCACTGGGCAGTGGTGGAATGGCCACCTTGGTCCCAGGTAATCCCATGTCACAGGGCCCATTCTTGGAATAAAGCCACTCTGGAAGTTAGGGATTCTAAGAGGGATAACTTGGGCATCTGCTGTCACTTGCCGCCTTGAGCAAGACTGCTTCATGTCACATCTGAAGCTGGGACCAGTCTGCAGCTTAAAAACACCCCCAATCAAAGGGAGAGAAGATCAGTATTCAGGCCTAGCAGACAATAGTAAGAAGCAAATGTGACCAAGCCACAGATATGGTTTCCCAGGGCAACAACCAGCCCTGAAGCCTGCTCCAAGCCATAGCCCTGAGCCCCAGGCTTCAGCTGATGCCAGCCTGAAGTTCTAGGGATCCATCGCTTTGCCAAGATCATCATTCTTAAACATTACCTTAGGTTTCCCTACTCCCTGGCTACAACTCTAGTAGGAGTTTCAAGATCCAGTGCTGGCTCTGAATCAAACATGATGATTTTAGGGACATCCATCATGGACTAGACTCAGAGACCCAAGAGCAAACAGGTGCTTTGTGGTCAGGCAGTACCATCTTTTGTGATGTGACCT
The DNA here is from genome assembly GCF_018345385.1 of Vulpes lagopus. NCBI lineage: Eukaryota > Metazoa > Chordata > Mammalia > Carnivora > Canidae > Vulpes > Vulpes lagopus. Next base: position 3,891,961 of record NC_054832.1, read on the forward strand.
CTCCCCCAACCCCTTTGCAGAGAACCCATCTCTCTGTATGCATCTTTATCTCCACTGAGGCAATGACAGGCCAGTATTAGGAAATTTTGCCTCTGCAGCCTCAGAAAGTCCCATTGCTCCAGATGGTCACACCTAGCTTTATGCTACCTATGCCACCCTTGTAGCCGATTGCCAATATCCACCTTGTGTCTGTCCATTCTACATTTCCAGTGAACAAGTATAGAGCAAGCAGTGCAGGAAAGCATCCCTTCATTCTTCTCTGCAGCCCCCTCAGCGAGGAGTCCTGTTCCCACAGGCCCTTTACCTTGGGTAGGCCTCTTTTATGGAGTGTCTCTCTTCACCAAATCCATCTCCTGACAAACCAGAGGCTGCTAAAATCCTCAAAAACTCTCCTGGGTGAACAATGTAAGGGAACCATCTCTGGTGCCTGATTCAGGAAGGCCAGTTCCTACTGTGCACAGAGCTGCTCACAGCCATACTGCCCCTCTGAGGGCATGGTGATAGGTTTTGGACGTGTATAGGTTTGAATTCCTAGTAAAGACAGATAGGAGACCCATTTAATCCCTGCATGGCACATCTACTTTATAACTATAGCATTTGGCAACGCTGTGCCCACAGGAATGGCAAACCAGCTTCTATGCTCAAGTTTGCCAGTACTCTCGCTGGAGGGAGGTCACTACCAGAACTTAAAATCCTGAACCCGTACTCCACATACCATGGTGCTCAGTGGGTTATTTACTGCAAAGTCCAACTAATAAAGCTGAGAGATGGGCCAGAACCATAAACCAAGGCATTTCACTAAACAGCACTCCAAGTCAGACAGGGACTGTGCTGGATTTTTGTTGTTAGTCTTTTGAACCAGGCTTATCTGGTCAAAAGTAAACATCCTCCATCCAGCATAAAGCCTCCCCAACCCCTGTTTCTCCTTGTTGCCCACCGTAGTTAGGCCTACTGTAGTTATGGTCGAAGATAGTAAGTAGAAGAATGCCCTTTTTAGCTAATGATAGAAAACTAGATACAAGTGGCATTTCCTCTTCAGAGCCTCCAAGATGGGCAAGATCCCAGGCCCAGGGGAGCCTGGATTCATAGGGGAAGGTGGGGGAGGTCTTTCCAGAACTACAGATGTACATACCACAACCTAACCTAAAAATTTTCCATTTAGGAATGGCTAAGTCTCTAGCACAGGCCCAAAGCTAGAGCTCAAATAAATTAAATTTGGCCATTTGTATTAATACCCATTGCTCTTCCCAAATGCCCTCCCCGTGCCGTCACCCAACTGGGCCCATCCCCCTGCCCACCACCCTTCAAAAACCCTTTTTTTCCCCAATTAGAAACTCTCAGGTTCCTCCCTTTTCCTTATATTCCTTTCACTTTCTTTTACTCCACAAGAGGGAAAACCCAAACGAGCTTTCCCCCCGACTTCACTTCAGCAAATACCCCCAGGGGGGTCTTTTTGGGTTACTATATACAGTAAACCTGTCATCTGGGAAAAGGGGGAAAATTTTACCTCTTTGCCAATTTTTTTTTTTTTTAATTAAATTTTATTGTGGTAAATTTAAACCCAAAATACAGAAAAACACCCAGTGCTCATCCCGTCAAGTGTCCACCTCAGTGCCCGTCACCCATTCCCCTCCAACACCCGCCCTCCTCCCCTTCCACCACCCCTATTCGGTTCCCCGAGTTAGGAGGTCTTTATGTTCTGTCTCCCTTCCTGATATTTCCCAACATTTCTTTTCCCTTCCTTTATATTCCCTTTCACTATTATCATATTCCCCAAATGAATGAGAACATACTCTGTTTGTCCTTCTCCGATTGACTTATTTCACTCAGCATAATACCCTCCAGTTCCATCCACGTTGAAGCAAATGGTGGGTATTTGTCGTTTCTAATTGCTGAGTAATATTCCATTGTATACATAAACCACATCTTCTTTATCCATTCATCTTTCGATGGACACCGAGGCTCCTTCCACAGTTGCTATTGTGGCCATTGCTGATAGAAACATCGGGGTGCAGGTGTCCCGACGTTTCATTGCATCTGAATCTTTGGGGTAAATCCCCAACAGTGCAATTGCTGGGTTGTAGGGCAGGTCTATTTGTAACTCTTGAGGAACCTCCACACAGTTTTCCAGAGTGGCTGCACCAGTTCACATTCCCACCAACAGTGTAAGAGGGTTCCCTTTTCTCCGCATCCTCTCCAACATTTGTTGTTTCCGTGCCTTGTTAATTTCCCCATTCTCACTGGTGTGAGGTGATATCTCATTGTGGTTTTGATTTTTATTCCCTGATGCAATGATGCGAGCATTTCTCATGTCTTGTTGGCCATGGGCTGGGAAAATTGACATCCACATGCAGAAGAATGAGACTAGACCACTCCCTTTCACCATACACAAAGATAAACTCAAAATGGATGAAAGATCTAAATGTGAGACAAGATTTCCATCAAAATCCTAGAGGAGAACACAGGGAAAAACCCTTTTGAACTCGGCCACAGTAACTTCTTGCAAGATACATCCACGAAGGCAAAAGAAACAAAACAAAAATAACTATTGGGACTCATCAAGAAAAAGCTTTGCACAGCAAAGGAAAACAGTCACAAAACTCAAAAACAACCTACAGAATGGGAGAAGATATTTGCAAATGACATATCAGATAAAGGCTAGTTTCCAAAAACTATAAAGAACTTATTAAACTCAAAACCAAAGAAACAAACAATCCAATCATGAAATGGGCAAAAGACATGAAGAAAATCTCACGAGGAAGACATGGACATGGCTCTTTGCCAATTTGAATGCATTTCTTGTCCGATGGCCAAGGCTAGAACTTCTGGTACTATGTTGATACCAGTAGTGATAGTGGACATCCCTGTCGTGTTCTTGATCTTAGAGGAAAGGCTCCCAGCATTTCCCCATTGAGGATATTCCCTGTGGGCTTTTCATAAATGGTTTAAGATATTGAGGAATGTTTCCCCCTACCCCTACACTTTGAAAAGTTTAGTCAGGAATGGAGGCTGTATTTATCAAATGCTTTCTCTGCATCTATTGAGGATATGGTTTTGGTTTTTTCCTCTTGATATGATCAACGTTGTTTTACGAGTGTTTGAACCACCCTTGCATCCCACGGATAAATCTCACTTGGTCATGGTGAATAAACCTCTTAAGTGTACTGTTAGGAGCCATATTGGCTAGTATCTTGAGAATTTTTGCATCCATGTTCATCAGGGATATTGGTCCATAATTTTTGATGAGTCTTTGGTTTGTTTGGATCAAGGGTAATGCTGGCCTCATAAGGAGTTTAAGGTATTCTTGCTCTTTCTATCCTTTGAAAGAGCTTTAGTAGAATAGATTATTCTCCTTTAAACCTTGGGAAGGGAATTCCCCTGGGAAGCCATCTGCCGGACGGTAGGGGGAGGGGGGTGGAGGACTGGTTCAATTCCTCGCTGGGTATTGGCCTGTTCAAGTTTTCTATTCGTCCTGTTCCAGTTTGAGTAATTTGCGGTTTTCAGAAATGCATCCATTTCTTCTAGATTGACTACTTGTTGGCATATAGTTCTCATAATACGTTTTTAAACGTCATTTGTGTTTCTTTGGTATTGGGTTGTTTAACTCTTTCATTCATGATTTTGATCAAATGAGACTGGCTAGGGGTTTATCTACAATTCTTTCATAGCCCAGCTCCCGGTTTTGTTGCTTTTCTACAGTTCTGGCTTTATTTCATGGAGTTCCCTAATCTTCATTACCTTTCTTTTGCTTGGTTTGGGCTTTATTTGCTCTTCCTCCAATTCCTTTAGGTGTGAGTTTATCTCTTGTATTTGAGTTTTTCCCCCCCAGTTTTTTGAGGGAGGCTTGTATTGCGATGTATTTCCCTCTTTTTGCGATGTTATTTCCCCTCAGGACTGTCTTTGCTGAGTGCCAAAGTTGAAATTAGTGTATTTTCTGAAGATTGTTTACTTTGGTGATTTATTGATATACTTGGCAGCTCCCCCATTAGGGAATATCATAGTTGTTAGTCTGTTGGATGACCCTTTTGTAGGATATAGTGTCCTTCATCTATTAGTCTTTGGTATAAACGAATTTATCTGATATGAGGATTGCTACCCCATGTTTCTTTGAGGACCATTTGAATGTAAATGGTTCTCCACCCCTTTTCAGGCTGGAGGTGTCCTTAGGTCTAAAATGAGTCTCTGTAGACCGCATATAGATAGGTTTTGCTTTTTTTAATCCAGAAAGTTACTCTGGATATTTTGATGGGATTTAGCCCATTCACATTCAGGGTAACTATTGAAAGATATGAATTTAGTGTCCCTATTACCTGTACAGTCTCTGTTTTTGTGGATTGTTTCTTTGGGTTCCCTTTTTATAGGGTCCCCCCTTGATGTTTCTTGCAGAGCCAATTTGGTGGTCACATTTCACTTTCTATCCTGGAAGCTTTTTATCACCTATTCTGATGGACAGCCTTTGCTGGATAAAGTATTCTTGGCTGCATGTTTTTCTCAATTAGTACCTTGTATATCAAGTGCAGCTAGATCTCTGGATAGATCTGTTACTCTGATATTTCTGCCCATAGAAGAAACTCGTCTTGCACTGCTTTAAGAATTCTCCATCTTTGAAATTGCAAGTTTCACTAATGTAGAGGTTTTTGAACAGTTTTTGATTTTGAGAGGGGTCCTCTCTTGGATCTGAATGTCGGTTTCCTTCCCCAGATTGGAAGTTCCCAG